>NW_020915755.1:0-1167 GCF_003984885.1 Neopelma chrysocephalum | reverse complement strand
TTTAATGGGATTTTTTGGGGGTATTTAATGGGATTTTTTTGGGGTTTTTTGGGGATATTTAATGGGATTTTTTGGGGTATTTAATGAGATTTTGGGAGTATTTTTGGGGTATTTTTTTTTTGTTTTTTTGGGTATTTTAATGGGATTTTTTGGGGGTTTTTTTGGAGGTATTTAATGTGATTTTATGTGTTTTTGGGGTCAGTTCTTTGACCCGGGGCAGGTGCTGTACACCTACGAATCCCCGGCGGGTTACGGCCTCATCGCCCTCCAGTTCGGGGCCTTCGGGTGGTTCTGCGGCGCCGTCGCCGCCACCGTGGGGGCCGTGCCCGACAGACGCCCCTTCTACCTGCCCTTCCTGGGGGCATACACCTTCTGGTGAGCTCACCTGGCACACCTGGGCACACCTGGGGGGCTCTACCTGCCCTTCCTGGGGGCTTACACCTTCTGGTGAGCTCACCTGGCACACCTGGGCACACCTGACCCTTCTACCTGCCCTTCCTGGGGACTTACACCTTCTGGTGGGTACCTGGGCACACCTGGGGGCACCTGAGATACACCTGGGCACACCTGGGGGCACCTGACCCTTCTACCTGCCCTTCCTGGGGGCTTACACCTTCTGGTGGGTACCTGGGCGCACCTGGGCACACCTGGGGGCACCTGGGCACACCTGGGATACACCTACACACACCTGGGCACACCTGGGGGCACCTGGGGGCACCTGGGCACACCTGGGGGGCACCTGGGCACACCCGAGCTCACCTGAGGGTTACCTTGGCACACCTGAGGGGTACCTGGGGTTACCTGTGGGGTACCTGGGCACACCTGGGGGTTACCTGGGCACACTGGGGGGCACCTTGGGGGCACCTGGGCACACCTGGGCACACCTGGGGGTTACCTGAACACACCTGGGCACACCTGGGCCACACCTGGGGGGCACCTGGGCACACCTGGGGGGCACCTTGGGGGCACCTGGGCACACCTGGGGGGTACCTGGGGTTACCTGGGGGGCACCTGAACACACCTGGGCACACCTGGGCACACTTGGGGGGTATCAGAGGTTACCTGTGGGGTACCTGGGCACACCTGGGGGGCACCTGAACACACCTGGTGGGTACCTGAACACACCTGGGCACACCTGGGGGGCACCTTGGGGGCACCTGGGCACAC
>NW_020915754.1:0-430 GCF_003984885.1 Neopelma chrysocephalum | reverse complement strand
GGGGGGGTCAGCACCCCCAAAACCTCCCAGAGAACCCACAAACCCCATCCTAGTCTCTCCAAGCCCATGCAGGACCCCCTCAAACCTCCTGCCAGTCCCTTCCCAGCCCCTTTAGGGATCCCAGCAAGCCCCTCCCAGACCCTTTAGCACCCTCACACCCCCCTCCCATCACCCCCAGAACTCCCCTGAACCCCTCCCAGTCCCTTCCCAGCCCCCTCCTGACTTTCCAACCCCCTCCCGCTCATCCCAAGCCCCCCAGCCTCCCTCCCCTCCCACCCAGGCTTCCCCTAAACTCCCAGTTGCCCCCAGGGCTCCCCCAAGCCCCTCTCAGCCCTCCCAGGTGGGAGCTCTGTGGCAACAGCGGGGTGGAGACACGGGGGGGTACTGGGAGAGACTGCGATGGACTGGGAAGAACTGGGAGGGGACAAAA
>NW_020915753.1:0-1120 GCF_003984885.1 Neopelma chrysocephalum | reverse complement strand
CAGGATGTCCCTGTGAACAGGAGGGGAAGACTGGATCTGAAAATGAAACCTGGGAAGCAGAGAGCAGGAGTGTCATGGTGACACTGCAGGAGAGTTCCAGCCCTGGAGCAAGGTCACAGAAGAAGTGACCCAGTCCATGCCCTGCCCTCAGAAGATCCCACAGCATCCTGGAGATGCTGTAAGGGAGCCCAGCTCTGCTTCCCAAGTTCCCAGGGCCTGTCCCTCCCTGTGCTCCAAGGGCTTCCAGCCCACAGGACTGTGCTCAGAGAGCACTCAGGCCTCACAGCGAGAAAGGGGCTCAGGAGGACAGTGTGGAAGTGGCAAGAGAGCAGCTCTGCAAAGACCAAGCCCTGCTGCTCCCTGGCAGTGCTGCTGGGCTGGGATTATTGTCCCTGTTTGCAAATACAGCCTGTCCTGCAGTGTGCTGTCCTTTAGGAACATCTAAGAAGAAGGGTCTTGGACAAAGAAGGCACTGCAGGGTCCTTTATTTTGTTTAAACACTCAGAGAGCACAATTCATCATTTATACATCTCTGGGTCAAATTCAATGTGTAGACACTAAATTAGAAGTCAGATGCATAATGATATTTCATTGCACAGAAAATTATTGCAAGAAGGACCCAAAGACCTCCATGAAAAACCTGAGCAGGAAGACTGGGCCATTAAGGAGTCCCATTCTGAATGCTACACACCAGAAAACAGGCACTTTATTGCTCCTGAAAAGCATCTAGTCATAAAATTCCTCAGGGCATCCTTTATCTCCTGGTTCCTCAGGCTGTAGATGAGGGGGTTCAGTGATGGAGGCACCACTGAGTATAGAACTGACACAACCAGATCCAGGGATGGGGAGGAGATGAAGCTGGGCTTCAAGTAGGCAAACATGGCAGTGATCAAAAACAGAGACACCACAGCCAGGTGAGGGAGGCAGGTGGAAAAGGCTTTGTGCCGTCCCTGCTCAGAGGGGATCCTCAGCACAGCCCTGAAGATCTGCACATAGGAGAAAACAAGGAAAATAAAACATCCAAATATTAAACAGGTATTAATCCCAATAAGCCCCAATTCCCTGAGGTAGCCTGAGTGTGAGCAGGAGAGCTTGAGGATGTGTGGGATTTCACAGAAGA
>NW_020915752.1:0-2744 GCF_003984885.1 Neopelma chrysocephalum | reverse complement strand
GAACACAGTGGGCTGTACTGGGGGCACTGGGCTGTACTGGGGGGGCCTCAGGTGTCCCACGACAACGTGGCCCAGCTCCAGGAGAGATCCGGGGAGCACTGAGGAGGTACTGGTCTGTCCTGGTCTGTACCCCCAATCCCCAAAGCCCCTCCCCAACTCTCCCAGACCCCAAAGCCCCCCAGGCCCCTGACTTGGTCCTGCTGCCCCTTGAGCATCTGCAGCTGCTGCAGAACCAGGCATTTCATCAGCAAATGTGCAGGTGACACCAAGCCGGGGGTGTGTTGATGTGCTGGAAGGCAGGAGGGCTCTGCAGAGGGACCTGGCCAAGCTGGATCCATGGGCTGATTGCAAGGGGATGAGGTTCAAGCAGGCCAAGGGCCGGGTCTTGCCCTTTGGGCCACAAGAAGCCCCGTCAGCCCCCCGGGCTGGGGCCAGAGTGGCTGGAGAGCAGGCAGGCAGAAAGGGAGCTGGGAGTGTGGATTGCCAGGAAGCTGAACAGGAGGCAGTGTGGCCAAGAGGGCCAATGGAAGGTGGCCTGGCTGAGGAAGAGTGTGGCAGCAGGAGCAGGGAAGTGATTGTTGGGCTGGACTGAGTGCTGGTGAGGCCACCCCTGGAGTGCTGTGTCCAGCTCTGGGCCTCTGAGTTGAGGAAGGCCATGGAGGGGCTGGAGCAGGTGCAGAGAAGAGCAGCGAGGCTGGGGAAGGGAGTGGAGCACAAGTGGTGTGAGGAGAGGCTGAGGGAGCTGGGGTTGTTGAGGCTGGAGAAGAGGAGGCTCAGGGGAGACCTCCTGACTCTCTGCAAGTCCCTGCCAGGAGGTTGTAGCCAGGTGGGGGTGGGGCTCTTGTGCCAGGAAGCAGCAGTAGGACAAGAGGGCTGGGTCTTGAGCTGTGCCAGGGGAGGTTTAGGTTGGATATTAGGAAGCAATTTTTTCCCAAGAGAGTAATCAGGCCTTGGAATGGGCTGGGCAGGGAGGGGGTGGAGTCAGCGTCCCTGGAGGTGTTGAAGGTGAGACTGGATGTGGCATCAGTGCCATGGTCTGGGAAGCACGGCGGGGTTGGATGAAGGGTTGGACTTGATCTCGGAGGTCTTTTCCAACCTGGCTGATTCTGTGATTCTCTGATTCCCATTCCTATGGCAGCACATGCTTGAGGCTCTATCCCCAGAGTGATAGAGATGTCTGTCCATATATATCTGCAAGGTTAGTGTGTAAATGTGTGGTGTTAGAAAAGCAGGCTGAGTTGTGGGATGGTTGTAGAAAGAAGAAAGAAGCCCAGAGGCCAGTGCAAGCAGGCAGCCCTCAGCTTGCACATCATGTCCCCTCCCTGCAGGTTCCTGTCCTTGAGCCCAGGCCCTGAGGTGAGGCTGAGAAGTGGCGCGGAGGTGAGCCCAGAGCTGTCCCTGAGGTGAGCCTGAGAGTAAGTGCAAGGCAGAGGTGGTGCTGAGGAAGGAGAGCCCCGTGGTGGGGGAGAAGCTGTGAATGCCCATCCCCAAGAAGGTGCTGTCTCCATCCCCTGTGTGCCAGGTGAGCTGGGGCTTTGCTGCAGAGCTGCGGGCGCTGATTTGAGCGACTCGAAGTGCTGAGATGGTGGGCACCTAGGAACACAAACTGTGCCTGGCCACGGAGCCTGCAAGGAGGAGCAGAGACAGCCCTGGCAGTGTGGGGGGCCAGGTTGTCCCTGTGCCTTCCCCTGCAGGCCCTGACTGTCCCTACTGGGCCCCTGTCCATCCCCATCAGGTCCCTGCCTGTCCCCCCCAGGCTGAGCTCCCCCCAGGAACTGCCGTGGAGCTGAAACTGCTGCCATCCCCCCCCTGCAGCCGCTACCCCAGCCAAGGGAGCAGCAAAGGCAGGGCCAGGAGCAGAGGCAGCAGCAGGGGAGCACTGGGGGGGCCGGGAAGCTCTTGTGTGGGGCAGGAAAGAGGCGCTGGGCACGAGGCCGGGGCTGTGCTGAGCAGGCCCAGCCCTCACATCCCCCCAGCCAATGCCGGCTGCCCGGGGGGCACAGGAGGGACCCCCAACCCATGTGCCCCACACTCAGCTGGCAAAGAGAGAGCCAAGGGACAGGGCCACGGGCAGGGCCACGGGTGAGGGACAGGCAGGGCCATTGCAGGGCCACGGTGAGGGCACAGCCTGTGGCAGCAGAGCTGCCCAGGGCCGGGGTCAGCCGGGGGTGTTGGTACCAGCCAATGTTGGGGCCGAGCAGAGCACGAGGCCTCTTGCAGAGCCCTGGAGCAGCCTCCCACTTGCCAGCCCTGCCCTGGTGGGGTGACACTGTCCCCTCCCTCCAGGACACTCCCCCTGAAATCTTTGGGGAGGCCTTTTGTGTATATTTATGTTTTCTGATCCATCTTGGGGACCGAAGGGATCTTCTGGCATTCCATCCATGCAGCAGGAGTCACCTTCTTGCCCTTGACTCCCCACAGTGGAACAAGTGCCATCTCTGGGAGAAGCCAGATGCTGCCCCTGGGCCATCAGAACTGGTGCTGAAGCCTCTTTCAGCCCAAGCCCAGGTGTACTTTTCTTTTCCTCTCACCAAGTGCCCACTCCCCCAGCCGGCACTGACCAACCAGGGCGTTTGGCACACTTGGTTTGGTGGTTTGGAGAAACAACCCCGGACTGGCAGGGGGCCAGAGAACCTCGGTAACAGCCCTGGTGAGTTTGAAGTGACACTACATTAATACAGGTTTTGATTAATATATTTCAACTCAATCAAGTGCTCATGAAGTGACATCGCTCTCCTCATCCT
>NW_020915751.1:0-1116 GCF_003984885.1 Neopelma chrysocephalum | reverse complement strand
AAAAAGGGAATTAAAAGGATTCCAAAAAAGGATATAAAACATTTGCTTTCTTGGTTGCTTCCTATCAATAAACTGTGCTTACCCACACAGACAGGCCAGGGCTGCCAGGATCTGCAGCAGCTGGTCAGTGTCCATGCTTAGCGGGCGTCCCCACGGAGCAACAGCCTCGAGTGAAGGATGAGCATCGCTCACCCCAGCAGTCCTGACATCCCATTTTAGCAGCTCTACATTACACCACGTAGGGCCAGTACGCAGTATAAGGTGATGCCTGAGTGGCAGCCAAACCCCGCCTGTTCATCACCTGATAGCAAGTCTGCGCATGCCCTGCTGTAGGGCAAGGGGCGAGCGACCCCTGCCCACACAATCTTCCTCTCACCATCATCTTTCTCACCCCTATGGACGACCTCTCCCATTGTGTTTCAAGGGTATTTGTGTCCATCTTGCAGCATGGAGCCAAGCCAAGAAGGAACTCAGCTCTGATCATGAGGGACATCAAGTTGACTTGCTAAAATCACAATGGACCTTTCAGCTAACTTGTGCATGAAGATACATTGTACAGCACTCTGGCTGGTTTCACATCCTAATATATATTCTTTCTCACACCTCTATGCTCCACTGATCATCTAATTCAAAAGTATCCCCCTTACAGCATTGCAGGTCCACGTTGCTTGATTTAATGAAGATGTTGCTTGATAAAATGAAGATGTTGCTTGATTTACTGAAGGTATTGCTTGATTTAATGAAGGTATTGCTTGATTTAATGAAGACAGGCTCTTTGTTTATCTTGGGAGCATTAAAAGTTGTCCATCCTGGATTCATGTCTGGCTGGAATTCTGGAGCTTATACCTTTAACCCAATGCTGGTGTTGGGTGTTGCAAACATCCTGGCTGAGTGATTTTTTTTTCCTTTTAGCTGCAAGCAAGCTTTTCCTCTGCCCAGTTACATCTAATACAATGTCTGTGGTTGTTCTCCAGTAGGGAGAAGGGTGATTTCTGGATTAACAGTTCCCTGGAAATAACAAACTCTTGCTTTCCAGGTGTCCTGCAGGAAGCCAGGTTTTTTGGTCTTCATTTGCTAATTGAACCCCTGGAAATAGCCATGAAGGGAATTTGTTTG
>NW_020915750.1:0-1620 GCF_003984885.1 Neopelma chrysocephalum | reverse complement strand
GAGGAGATTGTGCCCCACGGATGGGATTGCAGAGGGGCCCTCAGGTCTCCAGCATCAATCAGCAACCAGGAATAGACACAAAAGGCCCCCCAAAGGTTTCTGGGGGAGTGTCCTGCAGGGAGGGGACAGTGTCACCCCACCAGGGCAGGGCTGGCAAGTGGGAGGCTGCTCCAGGGCTCTGCAAGAGGCCTCGTGCTCTGCTCGGCCCCAGCACTGGCTGGTCCCAACACCCCCGGCTGCCCCCGGCCCTGGGCAGCTCTGCTGCCACAGGCTGTGCCCTCACCGTGGCCCTGCAATGGCCCTGCCTGTCCCTCACCCGTGGCCCTGCCTGTGGCCCTGTCCCTTGGCTCTCTCTCTGCCAGCTGAGTGTGGGGCACACGGGCTGGGGGTCCCTCCCGCGCCCCCCGGGCAGCCGGCGTTGGCTGGGGGGATGTGAGGGCTGGGCCTGCTCAGCACAGCCCCGGCCTCGTGCCCAGCGCCTCTTTCCTGCCCCACACAAGAGCTTCCCGACCCCCCCAGGGCTCCCCTGCTGCTGTCTCTGCTCCTGGCCCTGCCTTTGCTGCTCCCTTGGCTGTGCCAGTGGCTGCAGGGGGGGGATGGCAGCAGCTTCAGCTCCACGGCACTTCCTGGGGGGAGCTCAGCCCGGGGGGGACGGGCAGGGACCTGATGGGGATGGACAGGGGCCCAGCAGGGACAGCCAGGGCCTGCAGGGGAAGGCACAGGGACAACCTGGCCCCCCACACTGCCAGGGCTGTCTCTGCTCCTCCTTGCAGGCTCCGTGGCCAGGCACAGTTTGTGTTCCTGGCTGCCACCATCTCAGCACTTGGAGCCGCTCAAATCAGCGCCCGCAGCTCTGCAGCAAAGCCCCAGCTCACCTGGCACACAGGGGATGGACACAGCACCTGCTCAGGGCTGGGCAATCACAGATTTGTCTCTTCCCCACCACGGGGCTCTCTTTCCTCAGCAGCACCTCTGCCTTGCACTTATTCTCAGCCTCACCTCAGGGACAGCTCTGGGCTCACCTCCGGGTCACTTCTCAGCCTCACCTCAGGGCCTGGGCTCAAGGACAGGAACCTGCAGGGAGGGGACATGATGTGCAAGCTGAGAGCTGCCTGCTTGCACTGGCCTCTGGGCTTCCTTCTCCTTCTAGAACCATCCCAGAACTCAGCCTGCTTTTCTAACACCACACATTTACAGACTAACCCTGGAGATAGATATGGACAGACATCTCTGTCACCCTGGGGATGGAGCCTCAAGCAGGTGCTGCCATAGGAATGGGAATCAGAGAATCACAGAATCAGATACGTTGGAAAAGACCTCTGAGATCATCAAGTCCAACCCTGGATCCAACCCCGCCCTGGTTCCCAGACCATGGCACTGAGGCCACATCCACTCTCACCTTCAACACCTCCAGGGACGCTGACTCCACCCCCTCCCTGCCCAGCCCATTCCAAGGCCTGATGACTCTCTCGGCAAAAAATTGCTTCCCAATATCCAACCTAAACCTCCCCTGGCACAGCTCAAGACCCAGCCCTCTTGTCCTACTGCTGCTTCCTGGCACAAGAGCCCCACCCCCACCTGGCTACACCCTCCTGGCAGGGACTTGCAGAGAGTCAGGAG
>NW_020915749.1:0-3036 GCF_003984885.1 Neopelma chrysocephalum | reverse complement strand
GAGGAGGAAGAAGAGGAGGAGGAGGAAGGGGACAACGAGGAGGAGGAGGAGCCTGAGAAGGAGGAGGAGGAGCCTGAGGAGGAGGAGGAGGAAGAGGAGGAGGAGGAGGAAGAAGAGGAGGAGCCCGAGGATGCTGCAGGTGAGGGCACTGTCACAGCAGGGGACAGCTGTGACGTCATGGGTGACGTCACCGACACCGCAGGTGACACCACAGGTGACATCATCACCCCCGGAGGTGACATCACCAACACCACGGGTGACACCAGTGACATCACAGGTGACAGCACTGACACCATAGGTGACACGAGTGACATCACAGGTGACGTCATCACATCTACAGGTGACTTCACCAACACCACAGGTGACATCAATGATGTCACCACCTCCACAAGTGACATCACCAATATCACAGGTGACACCTGTGACATCACAGGTGACACCAATGACACCACAGGCAGTGTTAGTGACATTACAGGTGACATCAATGACATCACGGGTAACATCAGTGATATCACAGGCAGTGTTAGTGACATCACAGGTGACGTCAATGACATCACGGGTGACATCAATGACACCATAGATGGCGTCAGTGTCACCAGAGGTGACATCAGTGACACCACGGATGGCATCAGTGACATCACAGGTGACAGCTGTGACATCACATGTGACATCAATGACATCCCAGGTGACACTGGCGATGTCACATTGACATCAGTGATATCACAGATGACACCAATGACATCAGAGGTGACATCAGTGACATCACAGGTGACATCAGTGACATCACAGGTGACATCAATGACAGCACAGTTGATGTCAGCATCAGCAGAGGTGACAGCTGTGACGTCACAGGTGGCACTAATAACATTGCAGGTGACATCAGTGACATCACAGGTGACAGTAATGACATCATGGGTGACAGTAATGACACCACAGGTGACATCACTGACATCACAGGTGACACCAATGACATCACAGGTGGCATCAGTGACATCACAGGTGACATCAGTGACATCACAGGAGACATCAGTGACAGCACAGGTGATATCAGTGACAGCACAGGTGACACCAATGACATTGCAGGTATCGGTGTCATCACAGGGGGTATTGGTGACATCACAGGGGACATCAGTGACAGCACAGGTGACATTGATGACATCACGGGTGACATCAGTGACATCACGGGTGAGGTCATCACCTACGCAGGTGACATCACCAACACCGTAGGTGACACCACTGACATCACAGGTGACACCACTGACGGCACAGGTGACATCAATGACACCGCAGGTGACACCCTGTGACACCACAGGTGGCATCACTGTCAGCACAGGTGACCAATGACATCACAGGTGACACTGATGACGCTCCAGGTGACACCAATGACCCTGTATGTGTTGTCCCCCCCCAGGTGACCCCCCACGTGACCCCGTGTGTCCTGTCCCCCCCAGGTGACCCCCCCGGTGACGGTGACACCAACAACGTCCTGCCCGGTCCCTTCCACTTCCCGTGCTACCGCTGGCTGGAGGGTTACGGCACCTGGGACCTGCCCGAGGGCACAGGTGACACTGGGGACACTGGGGACATTGGGGGGACATTGGGGACATTGGGGATGTAGGGGGACATTGGGGGGACATTGGGGGCATTGGGGACATTGGGGGGACATTGGGGACATTGGGGACATTGGGGGGACATTGGGGACATTGGGGGGACATTGGGGACATTGGGGGACATTGGGGACATTGGGGGGACATTGGAGGACACTGGGGACACCCCCTGACGGTGTCACCCCCCGGTGTCACCCCCCAGCCACCACCCCGGCCATGGAGCAGCACCCGCGGCTGCGGAACCTGAGACGGAGGGTCCTGAGGGAGAGGAGGAGGAGATACAGGTGAGGGACGGGTGACACTGGCATTGTCACCTCCAGGGGGGTCATTGTCACCTGTACAGGTGAGGGACAGGTGACAGTGGCACCTGTACAGGTGAGGGACAGGTGACATTGGCATTGTCAGCTCCTGGGGGTCATTGTCACCTGTACAGGTGAGGGACGGGGGGATTGTTATCTCCCGGGGGTCATTGTCACCTGCTGTGGGTGGCATTGTCATTGTCACCATCATTGTCACCTCCTGGGGGTCATTGTCATCTCCAAGAGTGGCACTGTCACCTCTACAGGTGAGGGGACAGGGTGGCAGTGTCATTGTCACCTGTACAGGTGAGGGACAGGTGACAGTGGCATTGTCACCTCCTGGGGGTTATTGTCACCTCTTGGGGGTCATTGTTACCTGTAGAGGTGAGGGACAGGTGACATTGGCATTGTCATCTCTTGGGGGTCATTGTCACCTGCAGAGGTGAGGAAGAGGTGACATTGGCATTGTCACCTCCAGGGGGATCATTGTCACCTGTGCAGGTGAGGGACGGGTGACATTGACATTGTCACCTGTACAGGTGACGGATAGGTGACAGTGGCACCTGTACAGGTGAGAGACAGGTGGCATTGTCATTGTCATCTCCTGGGGGTCATTGTCACCTGTGCAGGTGAGGGACAGGGTGACGTTGTCACCTGTACAGGTGAGGGGACAGGTGACATTAGCGTTGGTACCTGTACAGGTGAGGGATGGGGTGGCACTGTCATTGTCACCTGTACAAGTGAGGGGATGGTGGCATTTATTGCCCCCCTGATGTGTTTGTTGCTCCCCAGCCTGGCCCCGTTTGCCCCTGGGCTGCCCTGGGTGGATTGTTACCCCCCTGGAGGTGTTTATTGCCCCCCAGGAGTGTTTATTGCCCCCCGATGTGTTTGTTGCCCCCCAGACTGGCCCCGTTTGCCCCTGGGCTGCCCTGGGTGGGTTGTTACCCCCTGGATGGGTTGTTACCCCCCTGGGGGTGGTTGTTACCCCCCTGTGACCCCCTCATTGTTGTTGCCCCCCAGACTGGCCCCGTTTGCCCCCGGGCTGCCTTGGGTAGGTTGTTACTCCCCTGGGGGTGTTATTGCCCCCCTGGGGGGGTTATTGCCCCCCTGATGTGTTTATTGCCCCCCTG
>NW_020915748.1:0-1420 GCF_003984885.1 Neopelma chrysocephalum | reverse complement strand
GGTGGGCACTTGGTGTCCTGCAAAGATCAACCCCAACCCCGCAGAGCTCCAAGTTGTCAGCAGAGCAGGGTCACAGGCTTGTCCCTGCCCCTGGTTCCAAGGTCTCCAGGCTTTGCCTGAGGAATCCCCAGTGACGGTGACCTCCCAAAGGGGACTTGCTGTGGGACCTGAGAGCAGAGGGATGGGGGCTTGGGGTCACCTGCACAGGTGATGCAGACCCCTGGAGAGGGAGGCTGGTGGTGCAGAGACCCCCTGAATGGGTCCGTGTGGGGCCCTGCAGTGAGCAGGGGATGGTGACCGGGGCATCTCCACCAGGGATCAGTTGAAGCCCCACAACAAGGTGAGATCCTGGTCCGGGGACTCCCAGGCAGGAGGAATGGGGATCGTGCAGCCCAAGGGACAGTGCCGTGGTCCGAAGAGGGGATGGGACACGAGGAAGGGTGCAAGTTGAATGCCCTATTCACGCGTGCAAACTGTCTTTTTTCAGCTCGGGCGGGGAAAGGGCCAGAACATAGGGCGGAGCATGAGACAGACAAGCAGGGGAACAAACAGGATAGGGACACGGACAAAAGGGGGAGGAGTGGTGGAAGCAGGGAGCAGGCAGCAGGCAAACTCATGGCAAGCCTGGGCATGACCAGGTTGTGCACTGTGTAGTGTGAATACAATTAAACCACATAATAACAGTAAAGTCCATATGATAACTGTAAGGTCCATATAATAAAGTCCTGCCAATTGCTGTATGCTTTTCTCCATGCCTGGAACTGTTCCCATCCTGAATCTTGCTCCTTCACATCTCACCCTTTCTTACTTGATTGAAAATGTCTGTTGTGATAGTCCTTCTTGCAGCATGCTGTGACACAAGAAATAGTTAATAACAATACAAACAGAGAAAGCAAAATTTCAAAGCAAGTTAAAAAGGGTTTGTTTAAATGGACTTGGGGGAGGACAGATCTGCATCTTCCAAATCAGTTTGGACAGCTGCATCTGCTGAGTGACTCCCCCCTTAAAAAATTGTTTCCAGCCTGAGATGCCACTGCTCCCTGGTGTCTAAAAGCTTGGTGATAGTGGTCTTCTGTGGACTACGAGATCCTGTGGAAGGGATGGGTTATGCAGGATGGAACGCAGTTGAGGGGGTGTTTGTGTTAACACAGCACCCCTGGAGCTTGCTGCCTTGTTTCCTGACAGTTCACAGGTGCACTGTTTAAGATCTGGCATTGAATTAAAAGTCACTTTTCTCCTTAAGTCGGTTGATTTTTTCGGGGGCAGCAGTTCTCCGTAGATGTTAGTGAGGGAGCGGCAATCTTTAGTCCAGTGTCTGCCTTTGCCACATCGTTTGCACGGTGTCTTTGGAAGCTGAAATTTTGTGGTTAATCGTGGGCAGTTCTTTTTTATATGTCCTGTCTCACCACAGTGAAAACAG
>NW_020915747.1:0-334 GCF_003984885.1 Neopelma chrysocephalum | reverse complement strand
GGAAGTTCAAACAACTTTTCAAGAAGTCAAAGTGAGATTGAAACACTGAAGTTTCTTGTAGTGCTAATGAGTCTCACTGAGGGACACAACTGAGAACGTGTCCCCAGGTTCCAGCTGGAACAGACATCTGCAGACAGTGATGACAAGGATGGACAAGCAAGGGAAAGGTGGCTCTGATGCTGAAGAAACCTTGACTTGTTTATTAATCCAGAGGACCAAGCCCTGACCCCCAGCCCCTGGGAAGGCACATCCTGTCCCTGCCTCATTCCTCAGGGCTCTTGCTGGGCCACTGGGATGTGGGATGTGCAATGCCAAGGGCAGGACCATGGGGTGG
>NW_020915746.1:0-866 GCF_003984885.1 Neopelma chrysocephalum | reverse complement strand
TGACGGCGCATCTCTGGGCACGCGCTCCACAGGTGCCTTGAAAGGATGTCCAGGACGCTTTCGCCGCACTTCCTCACGTCCAGGTAGACCAGGGCCTGAAAGGCACGGAGCGGTGACGGGCTGCCCGGCCGGCAGCAGCCCGCACCCGCACAGGGCTGGGCCCAGGCAGCAGCACAGGGCGCGGCACCGTCCCGGGCAGCCCTGCCCAAAAGCAGCAGTGGCTCTGCAGAGCCCCTGGGCTCCCTGCCCTGCGCAGGCCACTCGCCCACTCCTCTGTGCCACCCAGCCCTCAGATTCCTTGGCCTTGAGGAGCCATGAGGGAAGTGCGAGTGCTGGCAGCAGAGGGACCCAAAACACAGCTGGGGACAAGTGGCACCCCAGCAGCAAGGGGCCAAGGGCACACAGTGGAGCCCCCCCTCTGCCCCAGCTCCCTTCACTGGGCTTCCCCCGCACGTGCGGCTGCACAAGGCCAGAGAGGTGCAGGCAGCTCGGCCAGGCAGCGCTCGCCATCAGGCTCACCTCCACAAGGAACACCATGGCAGGGAGCTCCCAGGGACACATCTCCTCACTGAGCAGCTCCAAGAGGCAGCACACAATTCTGCAACACCAGCGTGTGCAGAGAGAGCCCATCTCCCTGGCAGCAGGGGGAAAAAAAGGCACTATCACACCTCAGCTGGCTGGGCAAACCTGTCCTGGGATGGTCTCCCGGAGGCCTGGTCTTTCCCCAGCACCCTGGCAGGGGACGAGGGCACTCTGGCAGGCGCCTCCTCCTGTGCACCCGCCTCTCCCAGCCTTTGCCACTCTGCTCGGCCATCCCTGGGTGACAAGGCCCTCTGGCCCACCACCACGGGCACTGCGTGGGGTGC
>NW_020915745.1:0-1407 GCF_003984885.1 Neopelma chrysocephalum | reverse complement strand
CCCGGCCTCGTGCCCAGCGCCTCTTTCCTGCCCCACACAAGAGCTTCCCGGCCCCCCCAGGGCTCCCCTGCTGCTGCCTCTGCTCCTGGCCCTGCCTTTGCTGCTCCCTTGGCTGGGCCAGTGGCTGCAGGGGGGGGATGGCAGCAGCTTCAGCTCCACGGCAGTTCCTGGGGGGAGCTCAGCCCGGGGGGGACGGGCAGGGACCTGATGGGGATGGACAGGGGCCCAGCAGGGACAGCCAGGGCCTGCAGGGGAAGGCACAGGGACAACCTGGACCCCCACACTGCCAGGGCTGTCTCTGCTCCTCCTTGCAGGCTCCGTGGCCAGGCAAAGTTTGTGTTCCTCAGCAGCACCTCTGCCTTGCACTTATTCTCAGGCTCACCTCAGGGACAGCTCTGGGCTCACCTCCGTGCCACTTCTCAGCCTCACCTCAGGGCCTGGGCTCAAGGACAGGAACCTGCACGGAGGGGACATGATGTGCAAGCTGAGGGCTGCCTGCTTGCACTGGCCTCTGGGCTTCTTTCTCCTTCTACAACCAGCCCAGAACTTAGCCTGCTTTTCTAACACCACACATTTACAGACTAACCTTGCAGATATATATGGACAGACATCTCTATCACCCTGGGGATAGAGCCTCAAGCATGTGCTGCCATAGGAATGGCAATCAGAGAATCACACAATCAGCCACGTTGGAAAAGACCTCCGAGATCATCAAGTCCAACCCTTGATCCAACCCCGCCGTGCTTCCCAGACCATGGCACTGAGGCCACATCCACTCTCACCTTCAACACCTCCAGGGACGCTGACTCCACCCCCTCCCTGCCCAGCCCATTCCAAGGCCTCATTACTCTCTCCACAAAAAATTGCTTCCTAATATCCAACCTAAACCTCCCCTGGCACAGCTCAAGACCCAGCCCTCTTGTCCTACTGCTGCTTCCTGGCACAAGAGACCCACCCCCACCTGGCTACAACCTCCTGGCAGGGAGCTGCAGAGAGTCAGGAGGTCTCCCCTCAGCCTCCTCTTCTCCAGCCTCAACACCTCCAGCTCCCTCAGCCTCTCCTCACACCACTTGTGCTCCACTCCCTTCCCCAGCCTCGCTGCTCTTCTCTGCACCTGCTCCAGCCCCTCCAGGGCCTTCCTCAACTCAGGGGCCCAGAGCTGGACACAGCACTCCAGGGGTGGCCTCACCAGTGCTCAGTCCAGCCCAACAATCACCTCCCTGCTCCTGTTGCCACACTCTTCCTCAGAAAGGTCCCTCTGCAGAGCCCTCCTGCCTTCCAGCACATCAACACACCCCCAGCTTGGGGTCAGCTGTACATTTGCTGATGAAATGTCTGGTTCTGCAGGAGCTGGAGATGCTCAAGGGGCAGCAGGACCAACTCAGGGGCCTGGGGGAGTCTGGGGGG
>NW_020915744.1:0-2098 GCF_003984885.1 Neopelma chrysocephalum | reverse complement strand
TTGTCTTTAATGGGTAGACCTGATATCCCATTTGTCCCATTGACTTTAACAGGTAGACCTGATGACCTAATGATCCCCATTGTCTTTAATGGGTCGACCTGGTGTTCCCTCAACCCCATTGTCTTTAATGGGTCGACCTGGTGTTCCCTCAACCCCATTGCCTTAAATAGGTAGACCTGTTGTCCCCTCAACCCCATTGACTTTAACGGGTAGACCTGATACCCTGAATATTTTGGGGCTAAAAACGCCCATTTTGGGAATCGGGAAAGCTCGGATTTTGGGTTAAAACCCAACCGTTTCTGCGCCCCCAGGTGAGCCCGGATCGCCCGGACCTGACGGCGACCCTGGATGGCTCCACCCTGGAAGGGGCGTGGCGCTCAGGGGAAAGGTGGCCACGCCTCAGCCACACCTGGGTATCCTTTCCCCTAAATGGGAGGGCAGGGCTGGGGTGGGCGGGGCTTAGGGCGGGGCATGGGGGTGTGGCTCTCCCAACACGCCTTGACAGGTATCAAAGTTTCTGGACCTGCCCCGCCCCACAGAGGCCCCGCCCACCGAGCGGCCACGCCTCCAGCTGGGCGTCACCTGGGAGCCCGACTCCGCCCACCACCAGGTGATGCTGCTGCCAGGTGAGAGCCACGCCCAATCCCTGCCACGCCCCTTTGAGCCACGCCCCCTTTCGCTGCGGCCACGCCCCTTTTCTCTCCTAGATGAGGACGAGGCCTGGTGGCAGAAGCCAATCGTGGCCCGGGAGCTGTTTTGGTAAGCCACGCCCCCCCGGGGAGAAAACCACGCCCCCTCGGTAAGGCCCCACCCCCCGGCAGAAAGCCACACCCAATCGGCGAGACCCTGCCCATCTGGAGCTTCCCTCAGCCCCCCCTTATGTTTCCCTATGTGGTGAGCAAGCCACGCCCCTTTCTGGCTAAACCACGCCTATTTGCTGCTAAGCCACGCCCCTCTCTTACTAAGCCACGTCCCTTTGCTGCTAAGCCACACCCCTCATGGCTAAACCACACCCCTTTGATTAAGCCCTGCCCACCTCAACCCTCCTTTAGCCTCCCTTTGCTTCTATCCCAATACGGTCTCAAGCCACACCCCTTTTAGCGAAACCATGCCCCTTTCTGACCAAACCCCGCCCCCTCAGGCCCGAGGTGGGCGTGGCCAACCCCCAGGTGCTGTGGGAACAGGTGGAGACCTGCCAGGAACTGCTGGAATTGGAGCCGCAGAGCCGAGGTGAGGCCACGTCCACCCGGCCCCGCCCTTGGGGGGGGCAGAGCCACGGGCACCAGTTCACACCAGTTCGTCCCAGTAAGGGACCAGTGTGCTTCAAACCCCCTCCCAGTGCCTCCCAGTGCCTCCCAGTGCTCCCAGTGCCTCCCAGTGACTCCCAGTCCTCCCCAGTGCCTCCCAGTGCTCCCAGTCCATCCCAGTCCATCCCAGTCCATCCCAGTGCCTCCCAGTCCATCCCAGTCCATCCCAGTGCCTC
This sequence comes from Neopelma chrysocephalum, assembly GCF_003984885.1. Classification (NCBI taxonomy): domain Eukaryota; kingdom Metazoa; phylum Chordata; class Aves; order Passeriformes; family Pipridae; genus Neopelma; species Neopelma chrysocephalum. The sequence continues at coordinate 615 of NW_020915744.1, read as the reverse complement.
CCAGTGACTCCCAGTCCATCCCAGTCCATCCCAGTGCCTCCCAGTGACTCCCAGTCCACCCCAGTGACTCCCAGTCCATCCCAGTCCATCCCAGTGCCCCCCAGTGACTCCCAGTCCACCCCAGTGACTCCCAGTCCATCCCAGTCCATCCCAGTCCATCCCAGTCCATCCCCGTTCATCCCAGTGCCTCCCAGTGCCTCCCAGTGACTCCCAGTCCTCCCCAGTCAATCCCCCTCCATCCCAGTGCCTCCCAGTGCCTCCCAGTCCATCCCAGTGACTCCCAGTGCCTCCCAGTGCCTCCCAGTGACTCCCAGTCCTCCCCAGTCAATCCCCCTCCATCCCAGTGCCTCCCAGTGCATTTCAGTGACTCCCAGTGACTCCCAGTCCACCCCAGTCCATCCCAGTGCCTCCCAGTGACTCCCAGTCCATCCCAGTGCCTCCCAGTGACTCCCAGTCCACCCCAGTGACTCCCAGTCCACCCCAGTGCCTCCCAGTGACTCCCAGTCCATCCCAGTCTGTCCCAGTGCATTTCAGTGACTCCCAGTGACTCCCAGTCCACCCCAGTGCCTCCCAGTCCATCCCAGTCCATCCCAGGGCCTCCCAGTGCTCCCAGTG
>NW_020915743.1:0-316 GCF_003984885.1 Neopelma chrysocephalum | reverse complement strand
CTCCCAGTAACCCCCAGTAACCCCACAGTGCCCCCCAGCTCCTCCCAGTTACTCCCAGTAACCCCTCAGTGCCTCCCAGTTACCTCCAAGTAACCCCCAGCACCCCCCAGTGTCCCCTGGCCCCTCCCGGTTACCTCCCAGTAACCCCCAGTAACCCCTCAGTGCCCCCCCAGTGCTCCCAGTAACCTCACATTAACCCCCCAGTGCCCCCCCAGTAACCCCTCAGCACTCCCAGTAACCTCCCAGTGCCCTCCCCAGTGTCCCCCAGTGCTCCCAATAACCCCCCAGTGCTCCCAGTAACCCACCAGTGCCCCCC
>NW_020915742.1:0-1334 GCF_003984885.1 Neopelma chrysocephalum | reverse complement strand
AGGGGAATTTGGGGCTGTTTTGGGGGATCCCGGGTTTTGGGGACCCCTTCATAATTTTGGGGATCCCCCCCATAATTTTGGGACCCCCCCAAAAGGTTTTGGGCTCCCCCTCCCCAAATATTACAGGATGAACTTTGGGACCCGGGGGGATTCTGGGGGAGGTTTTCGGGTATTTTCAGGGGGAATTCGGGGCTGTTTTGGGGCATCCCGGGTTTTGGGGACCCCCCACGATTTTGGGGATCCCCCCCATAATTTTAGGGCCCCCCCACAATTTTGGGACCCTCCCCAAAAGGTTTTAGGGCTCCCCCCAGATACTGGAGGATGAACTGGGAGGGTCTGGGGGGAGGTTTTTGGGTATTTTCAGGAGGAATTTGGAGCTGTTTTGGGGCATCCCGGGTTTTGGGGACCCCCCATGATTTCGGGGACCCCTCCCAAGGTTTTTGGGGCCCCCCCTCACCTCGGCCCCCCGCAGGTACTGCAGGATGAAGTACCAGAGCTGGGCGGGGGTGTCGAGCAGCAGGAACTGGAACCCGGCCGAGGTGATGCAGGGGGGCTCCCCCCCCTCACTGGGGGGGCCCCAAAAATGAGGGGGGGTCATTCAGGGCACCCCCAAATCTGGGGAGTCACCCCAAGAAAGGAGGAGTCCCAAAGACCCCCCAAAATCCCCCAAATCTCCATAAAAATCTATTCCCGGGATCCCAAAATCCCCCCTCGGGACCCCAAAATCCCTCCCAGGATTCCACCCCATTGTTGCTGGGGGGGCCCCAAAAATGAGGGGGGGTCGGTCAGGGCACCCCCAAACCAGGAGAGACCCCCCAGAAAAATGGGAATCCCCAAAGACCCCCCAAAATCCCCCCTAAATCTCCATAAAAACCCTCCCCAGGACCCCCCAATTCTCCTCAAAAATCTTCTCCAGGTCCCCCCAAATCCCCCCAAGACCCCCCCAAATCCCTCCCAAATCCCTCCAAACCCCCCCAGGACCCCCCAAATCTCCCCTCAATCCCCCTCAGGACCCCCCGAGTCCCCTCCAGACCCCCCCAAGACCCCCTCGAATCCCTCCTAAATCCCTCCCAAACCCTCTCAGGACCCCTCAAATCCCCCCCAAAAATCCCCTCCAGGCCCCCAAAGTCCCCGCAAATCCCCCCCAAACCCCCTCAGGACCCCCCAAAACTGCCTCAAACCCTCTCAGGACCCTCCTAAATTCCTCCCAGCCCCCCCCGGACCCCTTAAATCTCCCCTCAAACATCCTCAGGACACCCCAAGTCTCCTCCAGGCCCCCAAAGACCCCCCCAAATCCCTCCCAAACTCCCCCAGGGCCCCCCAAACCCCCCCCC
>NW_020915741.1:0-891 GCF_003984885.1 Neopelma chrysocephalum | reverse complement strand
CACCTTCAGCCCTGCCTGACAGGCACCAGCAACTCCAGCCTTTGCCCTCTAATACTCACAGTCCAAAGCTGCTGACAAGGTCAGATGGACACGGCCTCAAGGGCAGGACGTGGAATCACAGAATTCCACAAAGGAATGTTCGCACCATGACACAAGAGGAGAGAGGAGCACAGTGAACAATCACTAGTAATTATAATTTTTTATTCACAGGTACAGGATGTTACAACTTACAGGTTATATGTTATGAAACCTCATGGCTTGAATGCGGAAGGAGGGAATTGGCGTCACAGACAAACCTGGGCAAAAAGGGATCGAGCCCAATTTGGTGTTTATTTATTGCATTTCTTTAGGAGGTCAAGAAATAAAGTTTAAATGACATAGTACCTTGTGATAAAAATTTCAGAAATCCAAATGGCCCATGGCAATGGAACCTGACCAGCCTGAATTCAGCCTGAGCAGCCTCAAGTTTTCCAGGTCCTCTCTCTTGATCTCAATCACAATTCCAGGGGATGAGCTCTCTTTCATCCCTCAAGAAGTGTTCCAAAGGACTATGACCTTTCCAAGTTGATGGAGAGTGGCCTCCCCAGGATATCAAATGGCTCCCTCAGCATTCTTGGGTACAACACAATGACTGATGGACATCCAGTCACACAGAACAAGAGGATCCACAATCCACAACACATCCACAAACCACAGCACACGAGGGACACAAAATCACCTCACTGATGACATCACACCTCTCCTGGGCTCTGCTTGTTTCTTCAGCCCTCCCTGACACACATCCAACAAGCCAACCCTCCCAAAAACCAACTCCTCAAAGCTGCCACCAGCTGACAGTGCTGGGCCAAGGCTGTGCCGCCCCTGCAGGAGCAGCATAAAAGCCGGCCCAGC
>NW_020915740.1:0-475 GCF_003984885.1 Neopelma chrysocephalum | reverse complement strand
GATTTTCCCGAGGAGCCGGCAGTGACCTGGAAGATTTTCCTTTTGCCTCTTTCTGCTTCGTGCCTCGTTTCTTGGATAATTGAGGAACGTTGACAGGGAAGAGGCCCAGGGGAGGTGGAGCTGCTCAAGAAGGAGGCATTTACAGCCCCTCAACACCAAAGGTCCAACTCTGGGCCATCCCAGTTGTGGCATCAGCAGCTCATTGGAAGAGGGAAATGTCCCCAGCTTGGTGTTTGAGAGAGAGATGGATGAGAGATGTGACCAGGGTGCCTGAGGTGCAGCTGATCCCACCTGGACTGTCTCCTTCCTTCCCCCTGAGCAGGGCTGGGAGCACCTGGGGAAATTCCTCTTGTTCCTGCAGTCCCTTCTGTGGGATTTTCCCCACCCTCTGGTTCTAAATGGATTTTGGGCCTGGCCGTTCTCCTCAGGCCGTGACCCGCAGGGAGGTGTTGCAGTGTCTCCCAGAGGGAAAGGG
>NW_020915739.1:0-1351 GCF_003984885.1 Neopelma chrysocephalum | reverse complement strand
GCCTTTGTGTCCCTGCAGGGCTGGGATTCACTCCCTGCCCCAAAGGCCCCCAATGTGTCTGAGGAGTCCTGGGTGGTGCTTGTCCCACAACTGCTGGGAATGGGGACGGGCTTCCTGCACAGGCCCTGTGCTGTCCATGGCAGCTGCTGCACTTGTGCTGGAGAGCCCTGGCACCTCCCCTGGCACTACAGGTCTCTCTTTGGCTATTCAGTCCAGGCTCAGCTGCCCCGAATTAGGTTCAGCAGTGAAGGGATGTCCAGGAGACAACTGCCATTGTACTCTGAGAACATGTAGAAACTACCCTGATAAAGAACAGGAGAGAGACCTCTCTCCCTGTGCCACCTGACTCCATTTGGTCACCTGAACACCTCTGTGGGCTGCCCTGGACAGAAGGAACAGTGACAGTTTCCCCTGTCCTACATGTGGGCCCCTTCTGCCACTGAAGTTGGCCAAAGCAATGTCCCAGCAGCCTCCAAGAAGATCCCACAGCTGCTGCCCTGTCCCTAGGAACTGCTCCATTGGAGCCTGCAGTTCCCAGAAGGAATCTCGGTCACCTCTGGCCCCTCAGGAGGAACCAGGGCTTTGTGTCCCAGCAGGTCACTCCTGGCTTTGGTCTTCCTTCGTTCCCATGGGAGCTGGGACAAGGAGTCACCTGCAGGTGCCTGTTTTGGGCCCACTGAAGTGGGGCAGGAGGAATCCCATCCCATGGGGGTTTTGGAGGGAGCTGAATGTCCTTCTGGCCCCAGGTCTGCAGAGCCACAATGAGACACCTCTGTTGACTCAGCTGAGTACCTTCCCTCAGTGGGGGTGAAGGAGATCCCTCCTGGGCACTGTCTGGGTTTCCTGTCTAATGATGGGACATGAAAAAGGGACTATTGAACTTGACTCTGTGTCTGTTTGGAGAAATGACAGTGCTGAAAGAAGTGTCTGTGCCCAGCAGAGAGAAAGCACATAATTGTTTCCTTCAGCTGAGTGCCAGCAGGTTCCCCTGGAGCCCCAGGGACAGCTGGAGGGAGCCCAGAGGGGCAGAGCAAGGGCTACCTGGGGCTGTTGCTGTGCTGCTGAGCTGGGCCGGGCTCCTGGCACACAGGGAGCTCCTGGCAAGCAAGAAGAGCTTCAAAGAGACAGCTCTGCTGGTGAGCAGCTCCTCTGCACAGCCCAGCAGGGCTGAGGGCACTGCCTGCAGCACCCAGGGCACAGGAGAGAAGGCAGAGAGATGAGAGGCAGCCTGGGCTGGGAGGTGACTGAGCTTTCACTACAGGAGAAACCTTCCCAGGATTTGAAGGAAGAATTCTCTGGCTGTAGGAAAGTTCAACTTGCCTTCCTGGAGGCATCTCCTAAAGCTGGCCCA
>NW_020915738.1:0-2384 GCF_003984885.1 Neopelma chrysocephalum | reverse complement strand
CTATTTGTGCGCCGCGATCGGCTCTATGCGCACAGCCGGGGCTCCCGACTCCGGCGCATCCGGTCTTGAAAGAATCCTCGACCGTATCTGATTTTGGCCCTCTGCCACCCCGGACCGCCATGTCGGCAGCCAGCGAACGGTGGCCCTATTTGCCCAGAAGGAGGGGCCTGACCCTCCGGCTCTCGCCTCACTTTTGTGCGTTTCGATCGGCTCTCAGCGCGCAGCCGGGGCTCCCGGTCCTGGCGCCTTCGGTCTGGAAGGAATCCTCAACCCTATGCTATTTTAGCCCCCTGCTGGCAAGCGCGTCGTTCTTCGAACGATGGCCCTTTTTGCCCAGAAGGAGGGGCCTGACCCTCCGGCTCCCGCCTGCCCCTTGTGCGCCACGACGGCTCTACGGGCGCAGCCGGAGCTCTTGGTCCTGGCGTCTTTCGTCTGGAAGCAATCCTCGACCGTATGCAATTTTAGCCCCTGGCCGGCCGGCACGACGGCCAGCGAACGACGGCCCTTTTTGCCCAGAAGGAGGGGCCTGACCCTCCGATTCTCGCCTGCTATTTGTGCGCCGCGATCAACTCTACGCGCGCAGCCGGGGCTCCCGGTCCTGGTGCCTTCCGTCTGGAAGGAATCCTTGACCGTTTGCAATTTTAGCCCCCTGCCCACCAACGCGTCGGACCGCAAACGACGGCCCATTGTGCCCAGAAGAAGAGGCCTGACCCTCCGGCTCCCTCCTGCCCCTTGTATGCCTCGATCACCTCTACGTGCGCATCCGGGGATCCCGACTCCGGTGCATCCGGTCTTGAAAGAATCCTCGACCGTATCCGATTTTGGCCCTCGGTCAGCCCCGGACCGCCATGTCGGCGGCCCGCAAACGAGGGCCCTTTATGCCCAGAAGAAGATGCCTGACCCTCCGGCTCCCTCCTGCCCCTTGTGCGCCTCGATCAACTCTACGTGCGCAGCCAAGGCTCGCGACTCCGGCGCATCCGGTCTGGAAAGAATCCTCGACCGTATCCGATTTTGGCCCTCGGCCAGCCCCGGTCCGCCATGTCGGCGGCCAGCGAACGGTGGCCCTATTTGGCCAGAAGGGGGGACCTGACCCTCCGGCTCTCGCGTGCCCCTTGTGCGCCGCGATCGGCTCTCAGCGCGCAGCTGGGGCTCCCGGTCCTGGCGCCTTCGGTCTGGAAGTAATCCTCAACATATGCAATTTTAGCTACCGACTGGCAGGCGCACTGGCACACGAACGACGGCCCTTTTTGCCCAGAAGGACGGGCCTGACCCTCCGGCTCTCGCCTGCTATTTGTGCGCCGCGATCGGCTCTATGCGCACAGCCGGGACTCACGGTCCTGGCGCCTTCGGTCTGGAAGGAAAACTCCACCGTATGCAATTTTAGCGCCCTGCCGACCGGCACGTCGGCCCGCAAACGAGGGCCCTTTATGCCCAGAAGAAGAGGCCTGACCCTCCGGCTCCCTCCAGCCCCTTTTGCGCCGCGATCAACTCTATGTGCGCAGCCAGGGCTCGCGACTCCGGCGCATCCGGTCTGGAAAGAATCCTCGACCGTATCCAATTTTGGCCCTCGGCCAGCCCCGGACCGCCATGTCGGCGGCCAGCGAACAGCGGCCCTTTTTGCAAAGAAGGGGGGGCCTGACCCTCCGGCTCTCGCCTGCCCCTTGTGCGCCGCGATCGGCTCTACGCGCGCAGCCGGGGCTCCCGGTCCTGGCGCCTTCGGTCTGGAAGGAATCCTCGACCGTATCCAATTTTAGCCCCCTACTGGCAGGCGCACCGGCCCACGAACGACGGCCCTTTTTGCCCAGAAGGAGGGGCCTGACCCTCCGGCTCTCGCCTGCTATTTCTGCGCCGCGATCGGCTCTATGCGCGCAGCCAGGGCTCCCGGTCCTGGCGCCTTCGGTCTGGAAGGAATCCTCGACCGTATGCAATTTTAGCCCCTGGCCAGCCAGTGCGCCGGCCTGTGAACGACGGCCTTTTTTGCAAAGAAGGAGGGGCCTGACCCTCCGGCTCTCGTCTGCTATTTGTGCGATGCGATCGGTTCTAGCACGCAGCCGGGGCTCTTGGTCCTGGCGCCTTCGGTCTGGAAGGAATCCTCGACCGTATGTAATTTTAGCTCCCGACTGGCAGACGCACCGGCCAGCGATTGACGGCCCTTTTTGCCCAGAAGGACGGGCCTGACCCTCCGATTCTCGCCTGCTATTTGTGCGCCGCGATCGGCTCTATGCGCACAGCCGTGGCTCCCGGTCCTGGCGCCTTCGGTCTGGAAGGAAAACTCGACCGTATGCAATTTTAGCGCCCTGCCGACCGGCACGTCGGCCTGCAAACGACGGCCCTATTTGCCCAGAAGATGAGGCCTGACCCTCCGGCTCCCTCCTGCCCCATGT
>NW_020915737.1:0-581 GCF_003984885.1 Neopelma chrysocephalum | reverse complement strand
GGGCTGGGGACAAAGGCAGGGTTAGAGACACACTGGGCTGGACTGGGACACACTGGGGTGGACTGGGACACACTGGGGTGGACTGGGACACACTGGGGTGTAATGGGGCACACTGGGATGGACTGGGACACACTGGGGTGGACTGGGACACACTGGGATGCCAGGGAGGGTCGTGGCCATGAGAGGGGAGGGTCTGGGCCCAGCAGAACTCGGGTTACCCACCTCAGACCTCTTCACTCGATGGACATCCATGCCTCCCTGGAGAGAGAGTGTGAGGTGTCACTGGTCACTGGGGTGTTCCCAGGCCCAGAAGGGATGGGGGGACTACATTTCCCCCCATTTCCCATATTGGGGGCATCCCAACTCCAGGACTTACCCCAACACATCCACCTCCTCCTTGTCCCGAGATCGGCTGGGGAAGGAGAGCAAAAGGTTTAAGCAGGATTGGCCCCTGTGGGGCTGGGGGAGGGACACGGGTGTCCCCAGTCCCCCCAGCCCATGGTTGGCCCAGTCTGAAGGGGAAAATCCCTTCTACTGCCCCCAACCCCCCTCCATCCAGTTTCCCCCTGGATCCCAGTTCC
>NW_020915736.1:0-751 GCF_003984885.1 Neopelma chrysocephalum | reverse complement strand
AGGAAGGTATTTTTACATAGGTGAGGCCTCCAAAACAACCCAAAAAAACCCAAAGGTAATATAAGTGCAGAATAAAGTGAACTTTGGGGTTTTCTTTTTAATTCTTGGGTAGAAAAGCCATCCCAGTGAGGGACAGCAATTTATTGCATTGCTGAAAAAAACCCCAACCAACAAACAAACAAAGAAATCTGAATTTATTCTCTTTCAGATTTGTTTTTGATCCTAATAATCCTTCTAGTGAAAAGGGCTATTTTACTCTTTCTAGAGGAATATTTTAAGTGTGGTTATCATAATATCACAGCTGCTGATAAGTTTGATAAGTTAGTGCAGATGTGTGTTTGCAGGCATGTTCTTCTTCTGTATTCCCTGATCAAATTCAGTAAACTGATACCTGGCTTGAGCTTTCCCCCCCCTCCCCCATAGTACTTTTTGTATTTATTTCTCCAGAGCAGCTGGAGAAAATGAAGGTACACTTAGCCCCAGTTCACTTGCTGCTGTAATCTCTTCACCTTTTTTCCTTTTCCCCTCCCCCAAACTGATGGGTAACTGTGAAACCCAAGGTCAGGAATGTGGTTGGAATTCCAGGCCCCAGTCTGGGGGAGGTGACACTTTCATTCCCCGGGGGAAGAAGTCACTGCTTTGTTTATCAACATGCAAAGGACAGCCCAGGATTTCTGTTCTCCAGGCAGCAGCACTGGCAGGGAAGAGCTGCTGGCTTGGATGGAAGATGGTTGAGAGAAAAGTAGTGATG
>NW_020915735.1:0-425 GCF_003984885.1 Neopelma chrysocephalum | reverse complement strand
TGCTGGGAGTGTTGGGGGTCTCAAGGGTCCCTTCTCCTCTGACTCTCACCTTCGGGGTGCCACATTCCCAGACATTCCCCCTCTCCAGGTTCTGCACTTTGTTGTCCCGGGGATCTCAGGGGTCCCCTCTGTCCAGGCTTCCCCTTCTCCACGCCCCCCTCTCCAGCTCTCGGGGCTCTCGCAGCTCCCCCCTCTCTCCAGCCTCCCCCGCTCTCCAGGGATCAAGGCACGGGGACACCGAGGCACCCCCAGGGCAACCCCACTCCCGCTCTCCCCCCTCCCCTTGGCCCCCCTCTCCCACCCCTTTCCCATCGGCCCCCCAAACCCCGACCCCCCCAGCTCCCTTTGGGGGTGACCCACCGCCCCTCGTGCTCCCTTTGGGTGTCCCACCCGCTCTTTTCCCTTCTCTCACCCCTTTCCCATCG
>NW_020915734.1:0-703 GCF_003984885.1 Neopelma chrysocephalum | reverse complement strand
TGCTCCTCCAGCTATGTCAGATTGTGCCCTGGTGAAGTTGAGTTTCTAGGGTAAATTGATGGTAAACCTTAATGAATTACCAATTGTTGGTCTTTTGTATTTTTTTTAACATATTTAGTGCTAATCCAGTAACTGCATTTATCAATGGGAATGCCAAATTTGTATTTCTGCAATAAAATGCACTATTTCTGAATCTGTGATCATGAAAGTTCTCACTGAATATGATGAGATTTACAGTGCGGAAGGCTATACTCAGAAATTAAGCCCAGCCATATCCAGGGCTGAGGACCAGCAGGAATTCAAGGGAGTTTATCTTCTGCCAAACTACTATGCTCTGAATGTGACAGAAAAATATGCAAAACTGATGCATGGGCTGGATGCACAAGGGCAATAATGACACTGCAAACCTGCCACAAATGCTTTGGCATTTGCTGATTGAAATGACTGAACTAAACAACAGGTTTATCTCTGTTTTCGTTTACATTTCTTGCTGCTGTGGCCCTGTTCTAGTGTAATATGATGAGCTGTATCACTGTCTGGCAGAGGTTGATAACTGATGTGTGAACACGTTGATCCCTGACACTCTCCACAGGTGGTCACTGACACACAAACAGTGATGCAGGCATGGCCATGGGGGGCACAAGTGGGTGCAGAGCCCACTGCCCACACCAGCCCTGAGGGTCCTCTCTGCCCCACTTCCTGC
>NW_020915733.1:0-3271 GCF_003984885.1 Neopelma chrysocephalum | reverse complement strand
CAAGCCCTGCTGCTCCCTGGCAGTGCTGCTGGGCTGGGATTATTGTCCCCTTCCCCTTTGCAAATACACCCTGTCCTGCAGTGTGTTGTCTTTTAGGAACAAGTGAGAAGAAGGGTCTTGGAGAAAGAAGGCACTGAAGGGTCCTTTATTTTGTTAAAATACTCAGAGAGCACAATTCATCATTTTTAAATCTCTTGGCCAAATTCAATGTGTAGACAGTAAATTAGAAAGCAGATGCATAATAATATTTCATTGCACAGAAAATTATTTCAAGAGAAACCCGATGACCTCCATGAAAAACCTGAGCAGGAAGGCTGGGCCCTGAAGGAGTCCCATTCTGAATGCTACACACCAGAAAACAGGCACTTTATTGCTCCTGAAAAGCATCCAGTCATCATTTTTCTCAGGGCATCCTTGAGCTCCTGGTTCCTCAGGCTGTAGATGAAGGGGTTCAGTGCTGGAGGCACCACTGAGTACAGAACTGACACCACCAAATCCAGGGATGGAGAGGAGATGGAGGGGGACTTCAGGTAGGCAAACGTGACAGTGCTGACAAAGAGGGAGACCACAGCCAGGTGAGGGAGGCACGTAGAAAAGGCTTTGTGCCGTCCCTGCTCAGAGGGGATCTTCAGCACAGCCCTGAAGATCTGTACATAGGAGAAAACTATGAAAACAAAACAACCAAATCCTAAACAGATACTAACCACAAGAAGCCCAATTTCCCTGAGGTAGCCTGAGTGTGAGCAGGAGAGCTTGAGGATGTGTGGGAGTTCACAGAAGAACTGGCCCAGGGCATTGCCCTGGCACAGGGGCAGGGAAAATGTATTGGCTGTGTGCAGCAGAGCAATGAGAAACCCAGCGGCCCAGGCAGCTGCTGCCATGTGGGCACAAGCTCTGCTGCCCAGGAGAGTCCCGTAGTGCAGGGGTTTGCAGATGGCAACGTAGCGGTCGTAGCACATGGTGGTGAGAAGGAAAAACTCTGATGAGATGAAGAAGACAAAGAAAAAGATCTGTGCAGCACATCCCATGTAGGAGATGGTTGTGGTGTCCCAGAGGGAATTGTGCATGGCTTTGGGGACAGTGGTGCAGATGCAGCCCAGGTCTGTGAGGGAGAGATTGAGCAGGAAGAAGCCCATGGGGGTGTGCAGGTGGTGGTCGCAGGCTACGGCGCTGAGGATGAGGCCGTTGGCCAGGAGGGCAGCCAGAGAGATGCCCAGGAAGAGCCAGAAGTGCAGGAGCTGCAGCTCCCGCCTGTCTGCCAATGCCAGGAGGAGGAACTGGGCCATGGAGCTGCTGTTGGACATTTGCTGTTCCTTAGGACAGGGTCTGTTCAGAAAAGGAAAGCACAGGGAACAATTAAGACAGCCCCCTCTCACCAAAGCCAGTGCACTTTTCAGGGAAATCCCCTCCAAGTCAAGGCTTTTCTTTTCTCTGGTTTGTGCTCTCTGAGGGTGCTGTGAGGAGCAGGAGCTCTGGCCATGTGCTGCCAAGGACTCAGCTTTGCTCTGCTGCAGTGCAGACATGGAGCTGGTTTGGGACAGCTCTCATGATCACAGGGGATGTCACATGGAACCCAGCTTTGATGGAAAATTTCAATTCCTGTACTGTTGTCTTGGAGCAATTTGGGCTGCAGAAGAGAGGTACAGAGTATCCTTAAAATATTTTTGACTGGGTTTTTTGTTTACAATCATAACTCCTGTTTTCTTAGGGTCAAATTTTTCTGATGACAAATCTGAAGAGTATTGAGACAGGACAGGCAGAAGGACTGAGATCTCCGTTGCTTTTTGCAGAGCCAGGAGAGCTGCAGTGCCTCTCAACCTGTTTCCCATCTGCCCTGCACTTTCCCTTGGGCTGCCTTGAGGATGACTTCACACACAGATTCATCTTTAAAAACCCCACCAAGATCTGTGCTGAGAGCAGGGCAGCGCTGCTTGAAAGGGCAGCCCTGGGAAGTGTCCCCTGTGCCAGCCCAGAGGTGCAGCTGTGCTGGACAGAGCAGGACAGGAGCCCTCCCGCAGAGAAGCCAAGGGCTGGGACAGGAGAGTGCCCACTCCCAAGGGAAGGCTCGGCACTGCCCAGGATCCTGTGCTCATCTCTGACACTGCCTGAAATATTCACCTCTGAGAGTAAAAGAGTTGGAATTTCAGTGCAGCCTCCTGAACTGAGAGAACAATGTCTGTGCTACAATGCCTAAGCAGGAAACACACCTCAGGACTAATTCCTTTCCTGTAGCCCCTGTCTTTTCTGAGCTTGCAAAAAATTCTCCATTCAATATGGTGTAGTGGTGTGGAGCTGTGAGCAGGTCTGACTCTGCAACAGCGAGACATGGAAAAGATCCTCCCTCCCATGCCAGGTTTGCTCCTTGCCCACAGCCCTTGTGCCCCAGCCCTGGGAGCAGCTCCCCAGGCCGGCTGAGAGCTGCCCCTGGCAGGCAGCAGAGTCCCTGCCCCAGCACACAGAGCCCTGGGGGCAGGACCCTGCTCTGCCCCACAGCCCTGGGCACCCCTGGCTGCACCCCCGGCTTCATAGCTCCGCCAAAGGGCCCCAAAATGGCCCCCTGCTCACCCATCCCATCAGCTGGGGCTGGGCCAGCTTTAGGAGATGCCTCCAGGAGCTGCCCCTGCACTGCCCTGCAGCCACAGACTCAACGTGTGCAGCCCTGCCAAGATTCCTCCTGCAGGGAGCTCTCAGCCCTCCTGCCAGTGCTGAGCCCCTGGAAGCTCTGTGTGTGCCCTGCTGGTGTCCCTGAGCTGCCCTGGCAGTGCCCTCAGCCCTGCTGGGCTGTGCAGAGGAGCTGCTCACCAGCAGAGCTGTCTCTTTGAAGTTCTTCTTGCTTGCCAGGAGCTCCCTGTGTGCCAGGAGCCTGGCCCAGCTCAGCAGCACAGCAACAGCCCCAGGCATTTCATGACCCTCGGGGGGTTTGGCGTTGTTTACATGAGACTCAGTCCCTGAGAGGAAGTTCAAACAACTTCTCAAGAAGTCAAAGTGAGATTGAAACGCTAAAGTTTCTTGTAGTGCTAATGGGTCCCACTGAGGGACACAACTGAGAACGTGTCCCCAGGTTCCAGTTAGAGCAGAGAACTGCAGACAGTGATGACAAGGATGGACAAGCAAGGGAAAGGTGGCTCTGATGCTGAATAAACTTTGACTTGTTTCCTTAATCCAGAGGACCAAGCCCTGACCCCCAGCCCCTGGGAAGGCAGATCCTGTCCCTGCCTCATTCGTCAGGGCTCTTCCTGGGGCACTGGGATGTGGGATGTGCAATGCCAAG
>NW_020915732.1:0-1931 GCF_003984885.1 Neopelma chrysocephalum | reverse complement strand
ACGAGCCCCACGCCATCGTGGTTGACCCGCTGAGGGGGTGAGAGACCTGATGAGCCCTTCCTCCCTTCGCCTGCCCAGCCCTCTCACCTCGCTCCCTTTGTGGTGGCAGCTCCCAGTGTCACCCTCTGGGTCACCTCAAGTTGCCCCAGAGTTGCCTGGTGACTCCGGGACACCGTGGGAACAGAGTGGGAGGGTTTCTGCTCCAGTGGGGCATGAGACTGTCCCATTCCTGTGGGAATGACCTGCCTGTGTCCTTCCAGGACGATGTACTGGTCAGACTGGGGCAATCACCCCAAGATCGAGACGGCTGCCATGGATGGGACGCTGCGGGAGACTCTGGTGCAGGACAACATCCAGTGGCCAACAGGTGAGCAGAAACACGTGACAGGAGGGGCACGAGGGGAGCAAAAACCTCGATGGGACGTTTTGTGCTGGGGAGGTTTGTTCTGGGGGCTCGGAGCCCCGCGCCAGGAGGGTGCAGGGGTGGCAGGGGGGGCTGCTCTGCGGGTCACTTGGCCAGGAGGGGCTCGGGGTGGGCCGAGGGCTCACTGGGGGCTGTGTCTCCTCAGGCCTGGCCGTGGACTACCACAACGAGCGGCTGTACTGGGCCGACGCCAAGCTCTCCGTCATCGGCAGCATCCGGCTCAACGGCACCGACCCCGTCGTGGCCATCGACAACAAGAAGGGTAAGTAAGCGCTTCCCGAGCCCCCACGGGGGTCCCCCAGCCCGGGATCCACCCTAAATCCCTGCCTCCATGTGTCCCCCTCTTGGCCTCCCCAGGGCTGAGCAACCCGTTCAGCATCGACATCTTCGAGGACTACATCTACGGCGTCACCTACCACAACAACCGCATCTTCAAGATCCACAAGTTCGGGCACAAGGCCGTCACCAACCTGACGTCCGGCCTCAACCACGCCACCGACGTCGTGCTCTACCACCAGTACAAGCAGCCGGAGGGTGAGTGCGAGCCCGGGACCCCCACCCTGCTCCCGGGGAGCTGCTGGGGCCTGATCCCTGGGGCGAGGTGCCAGGGGGTGAGGGGAGCGCTGGGAAGAGGGGGCTGAGCCCTGCAGCTCTGTGCCCAAAGTGGGGGAGTCTGGGTGGGGCAGAGCAGGGGGGTTTGTGGGGTGGGTTGTGGGACGCCAGCTGTGGTGGGGCACACTCAGCTGGTGACCCCGGGGCATCGAGGGCTTTGGGGGTGTCCTAGAGGTGTTGGGGAGCAAGGAGGGCTGTGGGTCACCCTGCTGTCCCCACCCCTCTGTCCTCACCACCCCGTGCCCTCCCCGCCCGCAGTGACCAACCCCTGCGACCGCAAGAAGTGCGAGTGGCTCTGCCTGCTGAGCCCCAGCGGCCCCGTCTGCACCTGCCCCAATGGCAAACGCCTGGACAACGGCACCTGCGTGGTCATCCCCTCGCCCACCGTGTCCCCCGTCGGTGGGTGACACCAGAGGAGGAGGAGGAGGGAGGAAGGGGAGGAGGAGGGGGGTCCCTGGACTCTGCCAGCGCGGTCCCGCTCACCCCAGTCCCCTCCATCCCTCCCTCCCAGTGCCCACCACGGACACGTGTGACCTGGTGTGCCTCAACGGCGGCAGCTGCTTCCTCAACGCCCGCAAACAGGCCAAGTGCCGCTGCCAGCCCCGCTACAACGGGGACAAATGCCAGATAGACCAGTGCTGGGACTACTGCCAGAACGGGGGCACCTGCGCCGCCTCCCCCTCGGGTGAGTGGGGGGGTGCCCGCCGGGCATGGGAGGGTGGAGGGAGGGAGGGATGGATGGATGGGTGGAGGGAGGGATGGAGGGATGGATGAAGGGATGGATGGAGGGATGGAGGGATGGATGGAGGGATGGAGGGAGGGAGGGATGGAGGGATGAATGGAGGGATGGAGGGATGGATGGATGGATGGAGGGAGGGAGGGATGGAGGGATGAA
>NW_020915731.1:0-828 GCF_003984885.1 Neopelma chrysocephalum | reverse complement strand
CAAAACTCCCCTGTTTGCTGTGGATCCAACTGCTCCATCCCTCTGGCTCAGCCTCTCCCAGCTCCTGCCTCCTCCTCCTCCAACACTCCAAAATCCCGTTTACTGTGCATCCATCTGCTCCCTTCCTGAGGCTCTCCCAGGTCCTTCCTCCTCCTCCAACACCCCAAAATCCCCTGTCTGATGTGCCAGGATCCAACTGCTCCATTTCTGAGGCTCAGCCTCTCCCAGCTCCTCTTCCTCCTCCTCCTCCAACACCCCTAAACTCCCCTCTTTGCCATGACAGGGCCTGGCTCATCCATCCCTGAGGCTCAGCCTCTCTCAGCTCCTCTTCCTCCTTCTCCAACACCCCAAAACTCCCGTTTGCTGTGGATCCAGCTCCATTTCTGCCAGCTCAGCCTCTCCCAGCTCGTTCCTCCTCCTCCAGCACCCCAAAAACTCCCTGTCTTCTGTGGCTCCAGCTGCTCCATCCCCGAGGCTCAGCCTCTCCCAGCTCCTGCCTCCTCCTCCTCCAACACCCCAAAACTCCCCTGCCTGCTGTGCCAGGATCCAGCTGCTCCATTCTTGAGGCTCAGCCTCTCTCAACTCCTCTTCCTCCTCCTCCAACACCCCAAAACTCCCCTGTTTGCTGTGAATCCAGCTCCATTCCTGAGGCTCAGCCTCTCCCAACTCCTTCCTCCTCCTCCAACACCCCAAAATCCCCTGTCTGATGTGCCAGGATCCAGCTGCTCCATTCCTGAGGCTCAACCTCTCCCAGTTCCTTCCCTCTTCTCCTCCAGCACCTCAAAACTCCCCTGTTTGCTGTGGATCCAACTGCTCCATCCCTCTGGC
>NW_020915730.1:0-968 GCF_003984885.1 Neopelma chrysocephalum | reverse complement strand
AGACCGATCGTGTATGGCGCTCCCAAGCCATACTCGACCATAGCTTTTTTAATGTCTTTTAACATAGGATATGAGATCGGTCTCCATTCCGGAGCCTTTCCTTCCTCCAAAAATATCGGAAATGCTTTGAGAAATTCAGTGTCATTGGCCTGGGCTGCTTCTTCCCTGAAAGGCTTCCAGATGTTAGGCATATCGTTGTGCCTTTCAGGGGAATGCTGGACAAGGTCTGTGTCATTGTCGGTGTCATTGTTCCGGTAGCGGCAGGCGGGGTAGGCCTTAGTGCTGTGGGCCCTATGGGCGCGGCCATGTTGCCGGAAACCGGCTTTGGCCTTTGGCCTAGCCCCGCCCCTTGCCCCCCTTTCACCCCCGGAAGGTGACCTCTCAGGGGAGGAGGTGGAGCTGGAGGGAGTGGACGAACACGTGGGTGACTCAGGGGAGGGGTCTCTGACACGCGCAGGAGGAGGTGGAGGTGGTCTGGAGGGTGGTGCTATGAGGGCCCGCCCATTCCTTTCCCGCGCTGATGGTTCCCGCGGTGTCCTTTCCCGCCTCCGTCCCGCGCGTTTCCCGTCTCCCTCCTCCTCGCCGCCATTTTGTGTTCGTCGCGATGGTGTCTTCTCCCTCCCGCCATCTTGTGTATGCCGCTTTAGGTGTGACGCAGTTGATTTTTCTTGTTTTGTAGATGGCACATGGAGACTGATGTTCTCGTTCATCATTTGGTGCTGTAGCACCATCAGAACTAGTCTCCAGGCAATGAGCGCCTTTTTTGCTTTTCGGTCCCCCCTTTCATTATCACGCCATAGGCTGTAACCAATTGCCTGCCACTCTTCGGCTGTGGTGTCATCAGTTAATTTATGGTTTTTATTGTCCAGCCATTTGGCGAGTGCCTTGGCGGATTTTTTATCCAGGGGGTGACCGTGTTCGATAATGAAGTCTTTAAGACGTCTATATACAAATTTCTGGGAGGTGGA
>NW_020915729.1:0-568 GCF_003984885.1 Neopelma chrysocephalum | reverse complement strand
CCAAACCTGATGGAATTACAGGATACTGATGGAACTGATTTAAAAACACCCAATTCTGAACATATTTATGCTACGGTTCCATGTGATGTTGAAAACAGAGATAGCGGGTCGAAACCTGACGTTAAAAAAGGCAGAGCTGCTTCAGCTCAATGATGACGACCCACCTTCAGATCCCTTTGATCCTGGCTTTGTTGATGCTGAGCAGGAGCCTGACTTGTACCCTGTAAGGGGGGTATTTTGAATTAGATGATCAATGGAGCAGAGAGGCATGAGAAAGAAATTATATTAGGATGTGAAACCAGCCTGAGAATTGTACAATGTAACTTCATGGCACAAGTTAACTGAAAGGTCCATTGTGTTTTTTAGCAAGTGTATTAGAGAGGGTTCGAACCAGACTGAATCTTGAAAACCATGACACCATTGCAGGCTCAACAAAACTGATATTTACTACCAAGAGATGGCCAACAAAACGAACAAACCCAAAGGGAAGGAAGGAGGAGAGAAATAAACCCCCAGCATGACCTCCCCAGTTCCCCAGCTGTTGCCCATAAAGTTATCTTACCGACCT
>NW_020915728.1:0-460 GCF_003984885.1 Neopelma chrysocephalum | reverse complement strand
ACATCCCAGTGCCCCAGCAAGAGCCCTGAGGAATGAGGCAGGGACAGCATCTGCCTTCCCAGGGGCTGAGGGTCAGAGCTTGGCCTGTTGGATTAAGGAAACAAGTCAATGTTTATTCAGCATTAGAGCCACCTTTCCCTTGCTTGTCCATCCTTGTCATCACTGTCTGCAGTTTTCTGCTCTAACTGGAACCTGGGGACACGTTCTCAGTTGTGTCCCTCAGTGAGACTCATTAGCACTACAGGAAACTTCAGTGTTTCAATCTCACTTTGACTTCTTGAGAAGTTGTTTGAACTTCCTCTCAAGGACTGAGTCTCAGGTAAACAACGCCAAACCCCCCTGAGGATCATGAAATGCCTGTTGCTGTTGCTGTGCTGCTGAGCTGGGCCGGGCTCCTGGCACACAGGGAGCTCCTGGCAAGCAAGAAGAGCTTCAAAGAGACAGCTCTGCTGGTGAGCAG
>NW_020915727.1:0-4723 GCF_003984885.1 Neopelma chrysocephalum | reverse complement strand
CTTGATCTGCAGTCAAATGCTCTACCACTGAGCTATACCCCCCTGCTGCTGTGCCTGAACAAAGGGATTTAAAAACATTTATGGGGAGAAACAAATTTCTGTGTCCACTGGTTGGGCTCTTTTACTCAACAGCCCCCTGCACCCTGCCTGTCAAAGGCTGTACAGAGAGTTAAACAGGAGAAATTCTGGCAAATATGGTAAGTTCTGATAAATATGGTCAGTTTTGGTAAATATTGATTACTCCAGAGAGTTAGGAACAGAGAAAGGCACACACAAACAGTGAGTAGTTGCTCACACAGTGCACAGCTCCTGGAGCTTCCCAGGAGTCAGGGCCTTGGTACCTTCAAAGCTGAAACTCAGAACCACGTGGAGAGAACAGCACAAGCTCCCAGATCCAAGAAGGGGCTCTCCAGCTTCTTTCTGGGAAAGATTTGGGCAAAATAAAGGCTGAAGGAGAGGAAAAGAGGGGGCACCTGGAGTTGAACCAGGGACCTCTTGATCTGCAGTCAAATGCTCTACCACTGAGCTATACCCCCCTGGTGATGCACCTGCACAGGGATACTTTAAAATGTTTATGGAGAGAGACAAGTTTGGATGGCCATAGTTTGCATTCCTTTACTTGACAGCCCCCTGTGCACCTTAAAGGACCTGTCACAGGCTGTGCAGGCACTTAAACAGCACAAATGATGCCAAAGATCATCAATTCTGCTAAATGTGACTCCTAGAGACAATTAACAACAGCCAAAACAAGCTCAGCAGTTCCTCAGTGCCCAACCCCTGCCCCTTCCCAAGAGGGCCTCAGTTCTTGAATCCCAAAGCTCCCAATCAACATTGAGTGCACAGAACAAACTCCCACATCCAACAAGAGCTCCCCTGGGAAAGATTTTGGCCAAAGGAAGAGAAAAAGAAAGGGAAAAGAGAGGGGGCACCTGGAGTTGAACCAGGGACCTCTTGATCTGCAGTCAAATGCTCTACCACTGAGCTATACCCCCCTGGTGCAGGATGTGCCCAGGTAGATATAAAAACATTTATTTGGAAAGAAACAAGTTTTTCTGTCTGTGGGTTGGATCCCTTTCCTTGTCAGCTCCCTTTGTGTGCCTGCCAAAGGGAGTTAAGTACCATAAATTATGATAAATGTGATCACTCCAGAAAATTAAGAACAGAGAAAGGCCCAGCCAGTGAGGAGTTGCTCACACAGGGCACAACCCCTGGGGTTTCCCCACAGTCAGAGCCACGATAACTTTGAAGCTGAAGCTCAGAACCAACGTTGAGTGCACAGAACAAACTCACAGGTCCACCAAGAGCTCCCCAACTTGCTCCTGGGAAAGATTTTGGGTGAAGAAAGAAGAAAATTAAGAGGGGGGGGAAAAAGAAAAAAGAGGGGGCACCTGGAGTTGAACCAGGGACCTCTTGATCTGCAGTCAAATGCTCTACCACTGAGCTATACCCCCCTGGTGCTGTGCCTGCACAGGGATATTTTAAAATCTTGATGGAGAGAGACAAGTTTTCATGGCCATGGTTTGCATTCCTTTACTTGGCAGCCCCCTGTGCACCTTAAAGGATCTGACACAGCCTGGACAGGCACTTAAACAGCACAAATGATGCCAAAGATCATCAATTATGCTAAATGTGAGTACTGGAGAGAATTAAGAACAGACAGAACAAGCTCAGGAGTTCCTCAGTGCACAACCCCTGCCCCTTCCCAAGAGGACCTCAATTACTGAATCCCAAAGCTCCCAAACAACATTCAGTGCACAGCACAACTCCCACATCCAACAGGAGCTCCTCACCTTCTTCCTGGGAAACATTTTGGCCAAAGGAAGAGAGAAAATCAAGGGAAAAAAGAGGGGGCACCTGGAGTTGAACCAGGGACCTCTTGATCTGCAGTCAAATGCTCTACCACTGAGCTATACCCCCTGCTTCCAGCCAGCATTCCCAGCAGGAATCTGCCTGCTAATTGCCATCCCAGCAAAACTGCTAATTAATCCCAGGGCAGAAAGCAGGTTCTCAAAGAAATACTCATCCCTCCTCCTTGGGAACACTGAGCAGAGGCTCCTCTGCTCTGCTGGGGGTCACCTGCAGCCAGCAACCAGCACAGGGCCTGGGGGGGAAAACGTGGGAATGGAGAGCTCCAAACCGAGTTCTGGGGGACAAAAAGAAGGGGAAAAATTAAAAAAAAGGGAGGGGGCACCCGGATTTGAACCGGGGACCTCTTGATCTGCAGTCAAATGCTCTGCCCCTGAGCTATACCCCCACGAGGGCAGCAGGGCCAGGGAGGCTCCTTGTGGGCAGTGACAAGGCGGCGCGGCCGCATTCCAGGGCTGCTCCCACACCTCATCCCTGCCCAGCTCCCACTGCTCCTCCTTCCACCCCAAACCCCAGCCTGGGGCTCTCACCGCCCTCCCAGCCAGCCCTTGAAGGTCAAACTAATGAATTCTCACTTAATTTCCTCTAAAACACAAGGAAAAAGGGACGTTTCCAACGCCGAGTTCAGAAACATCACCGAAGGCACTCGGCTGTGCCTTTGTTTGGTCTTGGGGTGTGCCCAGCCTGGCACAGGAATTACCTGCCCACAGCCCATCCTCCAGCTGGCACCCTGAAGGCAGAGGACATCAAAAAACCCCCCCAAAAAATTAAACTCAAAATGTTTAATCCAAGAATCCAAGGCCATGGAAAGAAGAGTCGTCAAAAATCAGAAAGGCGGCTGTTAAAGCATCAGGGGAGAACAGGTTTGTTCCCTAACGCTTGAGCAGGTCCCTGCATCTCCAGTGGGAGTGGCAAGAAACACTTTTTAGGCCACAGTATTTTTGCAGGTTCGTGGTTAGGCCAGAGAGATGGTTAAAAAAAAAAAATAATCAAAAAATCAGTTAAAAAATTCCCAAACCAGTCACTGCAAGGCCCTGGTGGTTTGTCCATCGTTCCCTGGGTTTGTGCTTCCAAATCTGTGAGGCTTCGCTCCGTTTCCCCACCCTCCCTGCACTGAAACACCAGGAATTGCACAAAAACATCAGGAATCTCCAAGAAGAGGGAAGAAATGCACTGTGCTGAGGGAAAATGCCCTTGGTGCCAGGGCAGATGGAGGCAGGAATTGCAGCCAGGCCTGGGAGCAGCCCCTGTTTCAGGGTGGGTGTTCCAGGGCCCAAAACCAGGACAAAGTCACTGGTGAACCCAGGGATGAGACATTTTCCTTGCTCAGGTGGGCCCTGCAGTTCACACCCAAACCACTCCTCCCTCTGCTCCAGAAACACCAGAAAAACCACAGCCTGTCCGTGGACCTACCTCCCCACTCTGCTCCTGAAGCCTCTGGAGCTGATCCTGGAAGCTCAGCTCAGACTTTCCACGTGGAATTGGCATCGAGGGTTCAGCAGCTCCTGCTTCAGCCACTCCCTCGGGGGACAGCAGTGGCCTCCACGTGTCCTCAGTGTCCAAGGGACATTCCTCAGATCCCACTGTCCACCAGGACCTGCAGCTCATGGCCCAGCTGTTTCGGGCAGTTATTTCTCCCCCACAGTATCTCCAAGTGGTTAAAATTATCCCTAAGCAGTTAAATTGCCCATTGGGGAAGAAAATTCCAGAAACTCTACAGTTTTGAGAGCTCCTGCACAAAGGCAGAGCTTCCACAGACCCTTCCCAGTTCCTGTCTGTGCACACCCACTGGATCAATTCACTAAAATTTAGGCCATTCCAGGTGTTTTTCCAGCAGTGCAAGAACCTGCCTGAAAAACAGACTCAAGATATTAAAGCCCCAAATCCCATTTTCCTGCTGAAACACACCAGGAGCTCCATAAAAATCCTTCCCAGCACCACCCCCCTTCTTCCAGCACCTTTCTGCTCCACAGAGGAGACGCTTTGGCAAGAAACACACCACGGAGTTGGGTACAAGGCCTTTTATTTGCTGCCTCTGCAGAGGCTCAGGGTGAGGATCAGGCGATGCTCCCGGCGTTGGAGGCGATCCTGGGCCACAGATCCGCACATTCCTTGGCCACGGGGCCTGTGATTGCTGAGCCTGGAAAACAGGGATAACGGAGCATCAGTTCTGCCCTGGGAAGGGGGGAATGGAATTCCCAGAGAAACCGTGGCTGCCCCATCCCTGAAGTGGTCGAGGTTGGACGGGGCTTGGTGGAACTGGATGAGCTTTAAGGTCCCTTCCAACCCAAACCATTCTAGAATTCCACAGGGCACAGATGGTCCAGGGCAGCGTTTTCCACTCTCTGAGTGGAACCTGGGTCCTTTCCCTCAGGAAAGCTCAGCCCTGTGGCAATGCCATTCCCAGTGGGACACGATTCCAATCCTCACCTTTCATTTCTCCTTTGTTATTTACAATCACTCCTGCATTGTCTTCGAAGTAGAGGAACACCCCGTCTTTCCTCCTGTAGGATTTCCGCTGCCGGATCACCACGGCCGGGTGCACTGGGAAGGGAAAGGAGCAGCTCGGGGTCACAGATGTTGGGATAAACACTCCAAGGGATGTCCCTCAGGAGCTGCTCTGCTGCAGCATCAAACCCAAGGCACAAACTCAGGGTGTTTTTTAACTTTACATCTCGTATTTGTGGTGTTTCACTAAGAAGAGGTTTGGTTTGTGGTCAACAATCCCCTTAAAACTGAGTGTGTAACACTCAGAGCTGCGTCTACACCTGGATGATCCATTGTTTTCCCACCTTTATTTCTAAATAAGTCATTAATTCACAAACAATATTCAGCAAAAACTCCTCTGGAGGGGGAG
>NW_020915726.1:0-715 GCF_003984885.1 Neopelma chrysocephalum | reverse complement strand
GCTAAAGACACGCCCACCCCCCTGCCACACCCTCCTAAATCTTCCCTCTGCTGGGAGGTGGTTGGTTTGGAAGCCACGCCCACCGGGTGGGGAGGCCACGCCCACATTGCTAAAGACACGCCCACCCCACCACACCCACCCAAATCCTCCCTCCACCCTCTGCTGGGAGGTGGTTGGGTCGTAAGCCACGCCCACCGGGTGGGGAGGCCACGCCCACATTGCTAAAGACATGCCCACCCCGCCACACCCACCCAAATCCTCCCTCCGCCCTCTGCTGGGAGGTGGTTTGGCTGTAAGCCACGCCCACCGGGCGGGGAGGCCACACCCACATCAGCGAAGCCACGCCCACCCACACTGAGTCACGCCCACACCTCCCAAATCCTCCCTCACCCTTTGCTGATTGGTGGTTGGTTCATAAGCCCCGCCCACAACGCCGGGAGACCACGCCCACCCCATTCTGGCCACGCCCATTCGAGGTAAGACACGCCCACTCCCCTCCCACCCCCAACCTCTGCTGGGAGGTGCTTGGCACATAAGCCACGCCCACCTGGCAAAAGCCACACCCTTTTACCCCAAGCTCCACCCACTCACCCAAGCCCCTCCTCTTCACCTCAAACCACACCCCTTTGCCCCAATCCCCTCCCATTTACTCCAAACCCCACCCACTTGCCCCAAACCCCACCCATTTACCCCAAACCCCACCCCCTTGCCCCAA
>NW_020915725.1:0-1080 GCF_003984885.1 Neopelma chrysocephalum | reverse complement strand
TGGACAGAGATCCTTCAGGATTCATGGATACAACCCATGGACAAGAGGCTCCTCCCATGTTGGGAATCCTGGATTCTCTTCCAGAACATCTCCTTGGGGTGTATCTGGGATGATAAAATGTGGGATTGCAGCTGGAATTGGGGACTTTGTTGGGATTGGGGTGGGGAAGGGAAGGAACAACCCCCCCCGCTCACGGCTCCGCTCTTTTCCCGCAGGATACGGCACCTGGAGCGCCGGGACCAACACTCAGGGTGAGATGGGGGGGACTCCTTGGATTCCCCCCTTTGCCTCCCCCTTTTCCCTCCCTTTTTTCCTCCCCCCTTTTCCCTCCCCTTTTTCCTCTCCTCTTTTCATCCCCCCTTTTCCTTCCCCCTTTTCCTCTTCCCCTTTTTCCTCTCTCCTTTTCCTCTTCCCCTTTTTCTTTCTCCCCTTTTCCTCCCCCCTTTTCATCCCTCCTTTCCTTCCTCTCCTTTCCTTCCCCCGCCTTTTCCTCCCCCCTTTTCCTTCCCCCTTTTTCCTTCCCCTTTTTCTTCCCCCTTTTTTCCTCCCTCTTATTCCTTCCCCTTTTTTCCTCCTTCCTTTTCCTCCATCTTATTCCTCCCCCTTTTTTCCTCCTCCTTCTTTTCCTTCCCTTTTTCCTCCTCCTTCTTTTCCTTCCCTTTTTCCTCCCTCTTGTTCCTCCCCCTTTTTTCCTCCTCCTTCTTTTCCTTCCCTTTTTCCTCTCTCTTTTTCCTCCCCCTTTTTTCCTTCCCCTTTTTCCTTCTTCTTTTTCCTTCTCCCTTTTCCTTCTCCCCTTCTCCTCCCTTTTCTTCCCCCTTTTTTCCTCCTTCCTCTTTTCCCTCCCTTTTTCCTCCTTCTTATTCCTCCCCCCTTTTCCCTCCCCTTTTTCCTCTCCTCTTTTCATCCCCCCTTTTCCTTCCCCCTTTTCCTCTTCCCCTTTTTCCTCTCTCCTTTTCCTCTTCCCCTTTTTCTTTCTCCCCTTTTCCTCCCCCCTTTTCATCCCTCCTTTCCTTCCTCTCCTTTCCTTCCCCCGCCTTTTCCTCCCCCCTTTTCCTTCCCCCTTTTTCCTTCCCCTTTTTC
>NW_020915724.1:0-1213 GCF_003984885.1 Neopelma chrysocephalum | reverse complement strand
AAAAAAAGAAAAATAAAATAAAAAAAGAAAAGGAAGAAAAAAGAGAAAAGGGACAAAAAGAGAAAACAAGAAAGAAAAAACAGGAAAAAATGAGGAAAAAAAAACAAAGAAAAAGAGAAAAGAAGAAGAACGAGAAATAAAAAAGAAAAAATGAGAAAAAAGAAAGAAGAAATAAAAACGAAAGAAAAGAAAGAAATAAAAAAGAGAAAATAAAAGAAGACAGAAAAACTAAAAACCAAAAAATCCTATCCTCCCCTCCGCAAGGACTACAACTCCCACAATGCACCGCGCATGGCGGACGCGGGGCGGAGGGCGGGCAGGGGCTGTGGCCGCGCGCTGATTGGCTGCGGGGCGGGTCTCTAAAGGCGGAGGGCGGGCAGGGCGAGCGCCATGTTGGCCGCGTGGTTGGAGTGAGGAGAAGGCGGCCGCTGCAGTTCGCTGTGAGTGCTGGCGGGGGCTGCGGTAAAAGCGGGGCTCTGGGGATCCTTTCGGGGGCTGCGGGCAGCGCGGGTGTGGGTGGAAAGGCTGGAGGGCTCGGGAGGGCTTAGCGGGGGGGTTCGGGGGTTCCCGGGGACGTTGTGAGGGGTCCCTGAGGGGACTCAGGGGGGAGGTTGGAGGTCCCTGAAGGGGTTTGGGGGTCTCTAAGGGGATTTTGGTTTCTGAGAAGATTTGAGGGATCCCAGGTGGGCTTTGAGGGTCTATGAGGAGGTTTGGGAGTCCTGGGTGGGTTTTGCGGGGACCTTTTAGGCAGTTTTGGAGTCTCTAGGGGGTTTCAGAGGTCTTAGACAGTTTTGAGGGTCCCCGAGGGGGATTGGGGGGTCCCTGAATGGGGTTGGGGGGTCCCAGGTGGGTTTTGCGGGTCACTGAGAGGATTTAGGGGGTGCTGGGAAGGGATGAGGTCTCTGAGGGCATTTGAGGGGACTTTGAGAAGGTTTCGATGAGTCGAAGGGGGATTTCAGGGGTTTTGAGGGGATTTTGGGGTGTCCCCTAAAGCCCAGCTGTGAGGTTCAGGGGGTCTCCAGCTCTCAGGGGAGGGGTCCTAGGGATGCCCCCCAAAATCCGGGGAGGGAGATGTACTACCTCTGGGTAAGGGGATCCCAGTGCCCCCAGTATGGCCCAGTAACCCCCTCAGTAACCACCCAGTGTGTCCTAGTGACCTCCCACTGCCCCCCAGTATGGCCCAGTGATCCTACAGGGAGCACCCAGTAACCCC
>NW_020915723.1:0-425 GCF_003984885.1 Neopelma chrysocephalum | reverse complement strand
CTGTGCAGCCACTGCCTGTCCACACGTGGATCTAAAGCCCCCGGCTGAGGAGTCTTACGGCTCAGGATGAGGAAACAGACTCACCGTGCCCTCCCTGCAGCATTTCCTTCAGCATTTGCCTCATGCCTTCAGATGGCTCCTGGGATTTCTTTTCACCTGGAGTTTGACTCTTGCCTCTCAGAGGATCTGAATGGGAAGTAGTTCCATTTGACATGAACGGATTAGGGAAAACCAGAGCTCAGCCTGTGAGTTCAGCAGGGACAGACTACTCACCCTTGTGATGTGAGTTTAGCTTGTATGGAACAATCAGCATAGCAGCGGGAAAAGTCCTCCCCGTGGACACCCCTGTAACTCAACAGCCAGAGACACTTCACTGCAGGGCCCTCATCTCTGCCCTCCCCTCAGGAGCAGGGGCAGAGCTCCCA
>NW_020915722.1:0-787 GCF_003984885.1 Neopelma chrysocephalum | reverse complement strand
TCCCCTTGGGCTGTGGGAGCTGTCCCGGGGCAGGGAGGGATGGGGCTGGCACTGCCTGCTGCAGTTTTTCCCCAGGGCTTTAGCCAGGGTTTCCTGGGTGCGAGAGAGAGCCCTGAGGGGCCCTTGGCTGCTCCAGCCGCTCCCCCAGGGATGTTGCACAGGGCCTGGAAAGACTGTGGAGGGGAGCCAGGAGCCAGCCGAGAGCTGCCCAGGCCCCTCTGCAGCTCTGGCCATGTCCACTGACATCTGGCCCCCACGGTGCTTCCCGAGCCCCTGCAGTGCCACAGTTCTCTGAGGCAGGAGGGGATCCCAGCATGCAATGGAAACGGTTCCCATCTCTGTTGGCTTCTAGATGAGAACACTGGGAATGCTTCTCCATTGGATTGGCTACGTAAAGTTTTTCAGCTCTTGCAGCCTCCTGCAAGTGAGTTCTCAATGTCCCCTCAAAGAAAAATATTTGGCAACATGGCAAGAGCCAGGTGACAGAATCTTCTCTGACTGTTGAGTTACAGGGGTGTCTGCAGGGAGGAATTTTCCAACTCCTTTTCCGGTTCCTGCACCCAAACCTGTCTCCCATGGCAGGGGTGAGTAGTCTGTCCCTACTGACCTCACAGGCTGAGCTCTGGTTTTCTCTAATCGATTCATGTCAAATGGAACTGCTTCCCATTCAGGTCCTCCAAGAGGCAAGAGCCAACCTCCAGGAGAGAAAAAGACCCTTGATTCAAATGAAGTTCAGAAACAAATTTTGAAGGAACTTCAGAAAGGGCGAGGTGGGTCTGTTTCCTCA
>NW_020915721.1:0-7309 GCF_003984885.1 Neopelma chrysocephalum | reverse complement strand
TATCGTACTGATGGAAGCCTATTCAACCTAAGGTGACTGAAGGTCCATACTAAGACCTTAAATCATCTTGTCCAGGAGCTGCTTTATGCTGATGATGCTGCCCTTGTTGCCCACACAGAAGCAACTCTGCAGCATTTAACATCCTGCTTTGCAGATGTTGCTGAGCTCTTTGGGCTGGAAGTCAGCTTAAAGGAGACTGAAATTCTCTATCAACCTGGACCTCAGGAAGTCTTCCATCATCCCCATATGATCATTGGCGAATCAGAGCTCAAATCAGTCCAGCAGTTTAATTACCTAGGTAGCCTCATCTCCTCGGATGGTAAGATTGACGGAGAGATATACAACAGGTTAGCAAAGGCATATAGTGCCTTCGGAAAGCTTCATAAAAGAGTTTGGCGAAATAAACACTTGAAGAAAACTACAAAGATCAGTCTTTACAGAGCCATTGTATTGTCCACTCTTTTATATGGATCAGAATCATGGGTCATCTACCGCCACCACCCGCGACTCTTAGAACGCTTCCACCAACGCTGCCTCCATACAATCCTAAAGATCCACTGGTCAGATTATGTGACTAATACATCTGTTCTAGAACAAGCAGCAATCACAAGTATTGAGGCCATGTTGCTGAGAACACAGCTGCGTTGGGCAGGACACGTCTCCACGTTGAAGGACTACCGCCTCCCTAAGATCCTGCTTTATGGTGAACTTGCCTCCGACTGCCGCAAGAGAGGAGCCCCAAAGAGAAGATACAAGGACTCCCTGAAACAACATCTCAGCCTTGGCCATATTGATCAACATAACTGGTCTACTCTGGCTTCCAATCGGGAGGCCTGGAGACACTATCTTTAATGCTGCTGATGCTTCTGAGAAAGCACGCAGGATCACTCTTGAGGAGAAAAGACAATGCAGAAAGAATTGTGTCTTGCAGAATATACCATCTAAGGAGTCTTTCTGCTGTGCCTTTTGCAACCGGACGTGCCTATCTCGTATTGGCTTTTTTAGCCACCAGCGTGCCTGTAACAAACGTGGGTATAGCCCTCCCCAAATCTTTGTTCGCGAAGCCTAGCCATGATGATGATGAGTATAGCTTGCTAATACCTTTAGCTTGCTAGCACCTTTAGCTTGCTAGCACCTTTGTACAAGATTTCTAAAAATGCTGTTTTATCATTCTTTGTTAAGAATTTCAACAGACAAGGAATTTTTACAAGGTGAAGAGTTTTCTATCTGTAAAAATGTACTGAGAAAGAGACATAACACTTGATATAAGTAGTCAAAGCTGTTCAGAAGCCTTGAAATCATTCCAGAAGGTGTGCTACTATGCCCGTCGTAGGTTAGGAATTCAGGAGAATTTTTCCTTCCCCTGCTCCACTCCAAGAACCGCAGTGAGTGGGGGAAGAAAGCCAATTAGCTTCACAAAGGATCTGGCCGAATTCCTGGTTAATGGCCCATGAGAGACTGGGGGGTTGCTGGCTGCCCTCACACGGGACAGTTTTTAGTTTTACTGGGTGCTCTCTCTCTCTGGAACAGAGACAGAGTCTGTGTGTGGGTTCTTTTAGAGAAAAAACCTGGAAGCCAGGGTTTCTGGCTTCTCGTCCTGGTGAAGCCGGATCACTGCTCTTTACTGGTTTTTGCACACTGCCTCGTGACTCCAGGCAGACCTGCTGTGTTTTCATTGGAGAGTCTCTGTGCTCGCTGGGAGAAAAGGAGGAGATTTTGGGGCACTATCAACTGAGAACCACAGTGAGTCCTGCTGGGGGTGAACTGTTTTCCTTACCCCTTCCTTCCATTGGGGGTAGGGTCCCCCATCTTCTTTTCGGCTCCTCCCGCGACCCGAGAGCAACCCCCCAGATCCCTCTCCCTGCATGGTGACCGCCAGAGCCCAACAGCGCCCCCTGCCGACCACAACAGAGAACTGCAGGCTCTACACCTTCAGTGACCCATCAGCACCCCCTGCAGGCAACGACAGAGTACTGTAGGCTGCATGAAAGATGAAAGGCTGCTTTTCTTACGTGACAGGAAGGCAGTGCAAGGTGTGCTTGATGAGCAGTTGTCTTCTTCCTCAACAATTCCTGGATGTCTTGATTGTTTTCATCAAACCAATCCTTGCTCTTCTTGAAGGAGAACCCTAAGGATTCTTCAGAGGACTGTAGGATGCTGTTTTTAATATGGTGCCAGAGTGCTTCAGGAGATGGATCTATAGAATCTATGGAATGATTTTCAAGCCTAGTTTGAAGGTTTACCTGGAATCTGTCTCTCACTGTGGCTGATTGGAGATTGTTAACTTGGAGTCTCCTCCTTGGGATACTGCCCCTTTTAGGTTTGAACTTAAGATTGAGGTTAAGTTTGCAGCGCACAAGTCGATGGTCTGTTTGGCATTCTGCACTAGGCATCACGTGGGTGTGATGGACATCGTGGACATCTCTCCATTGCAGCAAGACATGATCAATGAGACGCCAATGCTTAGATCTAGGATGCATCCAGGTTGTCTTCAGACTATTTTTCTGCTGAAAGATAGTATTAGTGATGGTGAGCTGTTGCTCCGCACAGAATTCTAGCAGAAGGTGACCATTATCGTTGCAGTTTCCAACACCATGCTTGCCTAATACTCCTTTCCAGACTTCAAAGTTCTTTCCTACTCTGGCGTTGAAATCACCAAGGATAATGATCTTATCATTTGCAGGAACCTTTTGGATAAGGCGGCGCAGGTCAGTGTAAAATTTGTCTTTTTCGGCAGGGTCAGCTTGGAGAGTTGGGGCATATATACTAAAGAGGACAACATGTTGCTTGTTGTGTAGTGGAAGGCGTAGGGAGATAATGCAGTCAGAATGACCTGTCGGCAGATTTTCGAGTTTAGGAACAATAGAGTTTTTGATCATGAAGCCAACACCTGAGAGATGCCTTTCGGTTCTGGGTTTACCTGACCAAAAGAGTGTGTAACCAGCACCGTGTTCTCTAAGGCTGCCTTCCTCGTGAAGGCAAACTTCACTGAGAGCAGCTATGTTGATGTTGAGACGTGATAGTTCGTGGACGATTAGGGCAGAGCAATGCTCAGGGAGTCCACTATTCGCAGAATCAAGCATGGTTCTCATGTTCCAGCATGCTAGAGTCAGTTTGGTTACACCTTTGGAGGCAGGTGTATGCCTTTGTCTCTTGATCTTTGTGTGATCGCATTAGTAGAAGATGCCCGTTGGCCGCAGTTAACCAACCGGGTGAAATGTCTAGATGAGCTTTGTTTAGGCCACCTTTTCTAGGCCCCTCTCCGAGTGGAGCAAGCAGTGCTCTCCTTGAAAAGGTTGCTTGGTCGTTCAGGGTGCTGCCCCAAGAGACTGTCATCTCCAGTCAGTCTCAAATGACCAATATCCTGAACCGCCTACATGCAGGGTTGGGTCTGCGGCTTCCAGTGCACCTTTCACCTGCTGTTTCGACCCTCGCCCATCGCTACAGGGCTTTGTGAATGTGGGTAAAACCTTTGAACCTGCGCAGTGGATTTTTTAGGTGAGACGCAGTATGCACAGAACTGGGCCCATGTTTTAATCCTAAGGTTCATCTGCCAGGGCAGAGCGAGCTTGGATAGTGGCAGAAAGGTCCTCAGGACGTAGGTTTGATTAGAGTGACCTTCTCTTATATGGATGGCCTTACAGGGCTAAGCGAGCTCCATCTGCCCTGGTTTGGAATTAGAGTTGTCCTTCTCCTAGGATGACTGCCAGAAAGCTAATGAGCTCATCCTGCCCAAGGATGTATTGTATCTGACCCTACGGTTTTTACCTGTCTGGCATGGGCGACCCTACCGAAGGCATGTACCATCGCCAGCATAGCTCGCAACCACATAGGGTTACACATGCTACATTCCTATTGAAACGATTAGGGCAAGTCTTTCACTTCTTACTTTTCTGTCACCTATCTGTATTCAATCCCAAGGAAATACCCAGGAACAACCCTTTGTCCTGACCACCCTTTCAGGATGTAACAAATATATCCAGAACATACTGAGCCTGGGCAGTAGCTGCAGGTGAGCCAAAACCAAACAAACGAGCAAAACCGTTCCGGCCCCCATACCCACCTGGGGCTCGAGTACCTCTCAAGGTCCTAGCCCGGTCAATACCCTCAACCCGCCAGAAGAAACCATTATCCACCCTGACCTTGTCCTCCCTCCACCGTGTTACCTCATATCTTCCCACGCACCGCTTACCTGTGACACTTCATGCAGGGCTGCCCCACCTGCCCTCCCGCCCGTCTGCCAGTCCGAAGGACCCCCACGGCCCGCCCACAACCCGCCCGGCATCCTTCCCCTCCCCCAAACCAGGCTGGCAAACCTCTGTGTGCTGCGAGGCTTCCCCTCTCCTCTCCCACAAGGGCGCAAAGCCACACAGGTGAGGCTCCCCCTCACCTTTCCCGCGCACGCTTCCGGCGGGGGGGGGACGACACCCCTCCACGGCTGCGCGCACTTCCGGCCATCTTTATATGAAAGCTTCAGTGAATTCCCTTATTCTTAGTTACATCTTACCCCTGTAAAAACCTTCTGCCAAAATATTGTATTCAGCAGAAAAAAGCAGAGTTTTAGCAACAAGTAAACCCCTGACAAATTTTTTGCTAAGAGAAAAAAAAAAAAAGGGTAAGAAACCCCCCTTCGTGAAATTCAGCCTTAGCGGAGGGAGAGATAAAATGTGCTCACACAATAGAGATAGTTTGTTGCCTAGCAATCGAGTAGGAGGCTTAAACCTCCTCCAGTCAGTCTCAAAAGAGTTTAAATTACCAGTTTCTCAGAGCTAGAGAGAGAATAGAACTTTCCTGCCTTACAAAAACTACAACTCTGCAAATAAGATGGATGAAAAGCCAGCAGGCTGAGGATTTCCTTAACTCTTAGATAAAACATCTCTCTATCTCCCTGTTGTAGACTGGAAAGGGACTGTGGCAGTAGAGTGACCCTGTCAGGTTCTGTGTGTACTGAAGAGATGAAGCAGCTGTGACTCCCCTTGTATTTTTGCTGATACATTTGCTCAGTGCTTCTCAGTCTGCAAGGATGGGGGAACTGTCTTCTTGAAACACCCCCACAATTAGTGCTGTGAATACAAGTGGTTGAAGCCAGAGGCCTTACCCTGAGTTAGCATTACACTGATCACATCTTTAGAATTGTGTTTAAAAAGTTTACTCAGCTGATTTTTACATGATCTTACAACTAGTTATTTGTTCTCCTTTGTGCTGCTTATGTTGTGAATTTTGTTCTCTTACTAGAATTTCATAAACAAAAGGACCAAAAAAACCCAAGCAAATAATGTAGATCACATCTAAGGAACCAGCTGTAAGCTGGAATCTGGCCTTCTCCATCCTTCTGAACTGCACATGTAGCTTGAAGCTGAGTATGGAAAAGAATAATCAAACAGTATTTTTTCACTGTTGTAGACTCAAACATACTAAATATATTGGAAAATAAGTAAATTAACTTTTAAGTAATTAATTTTTCCTTCCCTCTTGAAATAGTAGACAACATTTTTACAGTGCTTTGAAAATAAAGATCTTTGTGGTTATATTTTTAATTTCTTACTGAGACAATACTGATTATAATTTTGAAAGGGAAAAAGAGAAAAAACAAAACAAAATCTTTAATTTGATCCCAAGTGCGAGAAATGTATGCTCTGTATTGAAAGACCTGAGATGCACCTGATGTTGTGATTAGTGTGACTAACAATACCTTTAATATCCCTTCAGGTGATCCTTATTCATTTGGTTGTATCACAAATCGGGACCCCTGGTGGCCTAGTGGTTAGCATGCAGGACTCTCACTGCTGCGACCCAGGTTTGATTCCTCGGTCCCCCGGGCAGATGGAGCCCGTTAGCCCTGTGAGGCCATCCATCTATGAGAAGGTCACTCTAAACAAACCTACGTCCTGAGGACCTCACTGCCATTGTCCAAGATTGCTTGGCCCCGGCAGATGAACCTTAGGATTAAAGGGTGGGCTCAGTTCAGCGCATGCTGTGTCTCACCTAAAAAATCCATTGCGCAGGCTGGAAAGGTAAAAGACCTTTCCCAAAAATCTTCGTTCGCGAAGACTGGCCATTATTATTATTATCACAAATCAAAAAGTATCCATTCTCAATCTATCATTAGTAGTTCTCATAAACAGAAGAACCAAACTATAGCTCCCCATGAGCCTAGCCCAAGACTGAGAAGATGATGCAAGGTATAGTAAATTAGAGAAACTGTTCTAATTGCTTTTGTCATCTTTGTATTAATCAGAGCAGCAACTACAGCCATGCATTAGCCATTCAGTGCAGGTCATGTATCTTGAAGAACAAAATGCACTGATTTTTTCTTTCTTGTGTAGCAGGTCTCTTGCCCTAATAGATCCCTGGATGTACTATTCCAGAGTTAAGAGTCTCTGTCACCAACAATGTGTTTTAACTTATTCTTTCTGTATATAGTGTTATATTGCTGGTAAACAAGAATCAGAGTTAGAATCAAAACTTACATTTGTCTCCAGTATAAAAAGTTATAACATGATTGAATTTGTATTATGAATTTAACTGGAATTTGAAAACAAACTCCAGATTCTATATCAAATGACTTTTGAAGATATCTCACTGGCTTTAGAGATATCTTCAGCGAATTTACTTCATAATATCCAAACTAGAAAAACTTTAAAAGAATGGATTGCTAGTATAGTTTGAATAATACTGTCAAATTACCAGACAATACTCATGGTTAGGCTTCGTGAACGAAGATTTGGGAAGGGCTCTACCCACGTTTCTTGCAAGCGCGTTGGTGGCTAAAAAGGCCAATACGAGAAAGGGAAGTCCGGTTGCAAAAGACACAGCAGAAAGACTCCTTAGATGGTATATTCTGCAAGGTTCGATTCTTTCTGCGTTGTCTTTTCTCCTCAAGAGTGATCCTGCGTGTTTTCTCAAAAGCATCAGCAGCGTTATAAATGGTGTGTCTCCAGGCCTCCCGATTAGAGGCCAGAGTAGACCAGTTATGGTGATCAATATGCCCGAGGCTGAGTTGTTGCTTCAGGGAGTCCTTGTATCTTTTCTTCGGAGCTCCTCTCTTGCGGCAGTCGGAGGCAAGTTCACCATAAAGCAGGATCTTAGGGAGGCGGTGGTCCTTCATCCTGGAGACGTGCCCTGCCCAGCGCAGTTGCATTCTCAGTAGCATGGCCTCAATACTTGTGATTGCAGCCTGTTCAAGAACAGATGTATTGGTCACATAAATCTGACCAGTGGATGTTTAGGACTGTACGGAGGCAGCGTTGATGGAAGCGTTCTAGGAGACGCAGGTGGTGGCGGTAGATGACCCATGATTCGGAACCAT
>NW_020915720.1:0-619 GCF_003984885.1 Neopelma chrysocephalum | reverse complement strand
GGAATACACTGGGGCCTCCTGGAACCAAAGGGAACATGGGACACTGCGGAACCTCATGGAATCAAAAGGACCCCGGGAATTTGTGGAACGTCAGGGAATCAAGGGGCCAGTGGGACATCCCAGAAGCTTTTGGAACCAAAGGGAACCAACGGGACATTGCGGAATCTCATGGAATCAAGGGTCCATTGTGACACTGGGGAAAATGATGGAGTCAGTGGGCCACTGTCACCATCATACATTCCTATTGCAATGGTCAGTTACCATGGCAACCATCATACCATCCCATTGCTACAGTTGATTACCATGGCAACCAGCATACTTTCCACTGCTACAGTAAGTTACCATGGCAACCATCATAAATGCCCATTGCTACAGTCAGTTACCATAGCAACCATCATACATTCCTATCGGTATGGTCAGTAAATATTGGCAACATTCATACATTCCTACCGCTATGATCAGTAATCATGGCAACCATCATACAGTCCCATTGCTACAGTCAGTTACCATGGCAGCCAGCATACATTCTCATTTGCACTGTCAATTACCATGGCAACCATCATACCAGTGCTACAGTCGGTTACCATGGCAACCACCATGCATTCCTGTTGCTACGGTT
>NW_020915719.1:0-1190 GCF_003984885.1 Neopelma chrysocephalum | reverse complement strand
GTCCCTTCTCCTCTGACTCTCGCCTTCCAGGTGCCGCGTTCCCAGACATTACCCCTCTCCGCGTTCTCCACTTTCTTCTCCCAAGGATCCCAGGGGTCCCCACTGTCCAGGCTTCCCCTTCTCCATGCCCCCCATTTCAAGCTCTGGGGTGTCCTGGGGCTCCTCCCTCTCCGTGCTCCCCCCTCCAGGCTGCCGGGGGTCCCCCAGCTCTGGCATTGCCCCACTCCACCCTCCACACTCGGCACCTCCCGGGCTCCACACCCACCCCCGGCACTCCCAGGGGGCCCCAAAACCACTGTGTCCCCCCCGCCGGCAACGGGCTGACAATGGAGCCGGCGGGGCCTGACCCAGCAACACCAACCCCCACCGTGGGGGGGGACCCGCATCCCCCCACCCACCACCGGGGCTCTGCCGCCAACCCAGCCCGGCACCCCCAAAAAACACCTCCCGCTCACCCCCAACAGCCCCCAAGGGCAGAGGAGGAACAGGAACAGCAGGAGAACAATCACCCCCCCATCGCATAGGTGCCCAGGAAGGGGGAATTCGTCCCAAATATCCTGGGGGGAGAGTGGGGGGTCAGGACACACTCAGGTTGCCAGCACAGATTTCCCTGCAAAGTCTGCAGTGAGTCAAGCTATGGAGAGGAGATTGTGCCCCATGGATGGGATTGCAGAGGGTCCCTCAGGTCGCCAGCATCAATCAGCAACCACGAATAGACACAAAAGGCCACCCCGAAAGATTTCTGGGGGAGTGTCCTGTAGGGAGGGGACAGTGTCACCCCACCAAGGCGGGGCTAGAAAGTGGGAGGCTGCTCCAGGGGTCTGTAAGAGGCCTTTTGCTCTGCTCGGCCCCAGCACTGGCTGCTACCAACACCCCCGGCTGCCCCCGGCCCTGGGCAGCTCTGCTGCCACAGGCTGTGACCTCACCGTGGCCCTGCAATGGCCCTGCCTGTCCCTCACCCGTGGCCCTGCCCGTGGCCCTGTCCCTTGGCTCTCTCTCTGCCAGCTGAGTGTGGGGCACACGGGCTGGGGGTCCCTCCCAAGCCCCCCGGGCAGCCGGCGTTGGCTGGGGGGATGTGAGGGCTGGGCCTGCTCAGCACAGCCCCGGCCTCGTGCCCAGCGCCTCTTTCCTGCCCCACACAAGAGCTTCCCGGCCCCCCCAGGGCTCCCCTGCTGCTGCCTCTGCTCCTG
>NW_020915718.1:0-688 GCF_003984885.1 Neopelma chrysocephalum | reverse complement strand
GGGTTTGGGCTCCCACATCTGCCCCTTCTTTTTTTATTTTTCTAAAACACAAAAAACTCAGAAAAAACTTTGATCAAACGTTTGTTAATGCAAGGCAAGATACAAAGGAATACAAATATTGCTTTAAATGTTTTTCTTTAACTTATCATGCTAACTAAACATGTAATCTAAGCTTTGATTACTATTTTCTTTCTTCAGCTTATCAATCCTTTGATGCATCGGTTCAGAGGGAGTTAATAACAAATTTTGTAGCTGCATTTTAGAAGTAAAGGTATTCTTAAATGGATCTAACAAGAAACATTGCAGTCTTCCTTTGAATACCACAAATGAAATTAATTTTAGCAAGGAGGCTCCTTTGTAAAGGCAATGTACAGTCTTCTCTATATTTCCAGTGGAAAGGATGATTATGCCAAGGCATTGTGTGTCGGAATAGTTTGGGCCACAAGGTTTGGCTTTATAAAGGCATGTGAAGGAATCGTAGCTGTTTTAAGGCCTTCTGCAGATTGCTACGTAAATTATTTTCTTCAACTTAGCACTAACATGAAAAACCTTAAACCAATCAAAAGGACTCTCAGACATTTTTGGATCTAGAAAAGTAAACAAGGAACAAAATGCAAAAAGGAAAAATTCTAAACAATGCAAAATTAAATTACCCTGGATTAATATAAAATTTGTTTAAACAGCTTAA
>NW_020915717.1:0-864 GCF_003984885.1 Neopelma chrysocephalum | reverse complement strand
TGAGGCTCCGACTCCCCCGTCAGGGACGAGTTGTCCACCTGGGGGGGACATTGCCCTGTGCCACCAACGCTGCCCACCCTGTGCCCACCCCGTGCCACCACCACTGTCCACCCCATGTCCATCCTGTGCCACCACTGCTACCCACCAGTGCCGGTGCCAGTGCCCACCCAATACCTGACCTTGTGCCCACCCCCTGTCCCCACCAGTGCCCACCAGTGCCAGTCCTGGCATCAACTGGTGCCCACCGTGCACCCACCCCCACCTGTCTCAAAGCCCCCTGGTGCCCACCCTGTGCCCACCCCAGTGCCTGCCCCTGTGCCCCCAGTGCCTCCAGTGCCACCAGTGCCCATCCCAGTGCCCATCCCATGTCACTACCAGTGCTCATGTACCCCCATCCCCAGCGCCCCCAGTGCCCCCAGTGCCTGTTCCAGTGCCCATCCCATGTCACCAGCAGTGCCTCCAGTGCCCCCAGTGCCCCCCAGTGCCCACCTTGCAGCCGTGGGAGGAGATGATCCTCATGTCAGCGGGCACCCTGTCCCCTCCCTTGACCTCCACCAGGTCTCCCACCACCACGTTCTCGGCGTTGATCTGGATCTTCTCTCCCTCCCGGATCACCAGCGCTTGCTGGGGGGGCACAGGGCACCTCAGGGGGTGCCCGTTACCCCCCGGAACCCTGTGCCCCCCCGGGTGCCCCCCCGGTGCCCACCTGTGGCACCATGTTCTTGAAGGAGTCCATGATCTTGGAGCTCTTGGCCTCTTGGTAGTAGGAGAAGCAGCCGGTGACGATGACGACGGCGGCCAGGACCACCCCCAGGTACAGCTGGCATCATGGGGTGGGGGGCACCTCAGCACCCGGGGGGGGGG
>NW_020915716.1:0-1249 GCF_003984885.1 Neopelma chrysocephalum | reverse complement strand
CTGATGTCTCTGCACCAGCTCTGGCTGTTCCCTGAAACACAAAGCCAGGCCATCACCTTCTTAGTGACCTCTGGCACCATAAGGTTCCCCATTTGAGTAACATTCCTTTTCCTCCACCTTTAGACTGAACCTTCAAAGCTGCACTTTGCGAGTTTCTTTTTCTTTCCAGCACCACAAGAAGCTCCATCCTGTCAGATCTCCTCTAGACCCTCTCCAGTTCTTCCTCATTCCTTCAGAATGGGAAACCTCACAGACAGACAGACCAGTCCAGATGTGGTGACACCAGGGCTGAGGTCAGGGAAGGTAATTTTATTTTATTTAAATGCACTGATATCATGGCTTTTGAAAGTCTCAGGGTTACAAGAGACAGCTAGATAATGATGTAGAAATAGTATGACCAATGATATTTTCCTATGGAAATATTACAGAAAGTGAAAAAGAAAAAAATAAAATAGATCAAATAAAAAGAAAGAAAGGTACATGGCAGAAAGCAGGTGGGACTGTAATGGTTTCCATTCTGAGTGCAGGAGAAAACGGGGACTCGTTTGCATTTTAAAAGCATCTGCTGACCATTTTCCACAGAACAATCTTGAGCTCCTGGTTCCTCAGGCTGTAGATGAGGGGGTTCAGTGCTGGAGGCACCACTGAGTACAGAACTGACACAATCAGATCTAGGGATGGGGAGGAAATAGAAAGGGGCTTCAGGTAGACAAACATGGCAGTGATCAAAAACAGAGAGACCACAGCCAGGTGAGGGAGGCACGTGGAAAAGGCTTTGTGCCGTCCCTGCTCAGAGGGGATCCTCAGCACAGCCCTGAAGATCCGCACATAGGAGAAAACAATGAAAATGAAATAACCGAACACTAAACAGGCAGTAATCAGTAAAAGACCAAGTTCTCTGATGTAGGATTTGGAGCACGAGAGCTTAAGAATCTGGGGAACCTCACAGAAGAACTGGCCCAGGGCATTGCCCTGGCACAGGGGCAGGGAAAATGTATTGGCTGTGTGCAGCAGAGAATAGAGAAACCCAGTGGTCCAGGCAGCTGCTGCCATGTGGGCACAAGCTCTGCTGCCCAGGAGGGTCCCATAGTGCAGGGGTTTGCAGATGGCAACGTAGCAGTCGTAGCACATGATGGTGAGGAGGGAAAACTCTGCTGACATGAAAAAGGCAAAGAAAAAGAGCTGTGCAGCACATCCTGTGAAGGAGATGGTTGTGGTGTTATGGAGGGAATTGTGCATGGCTTTGGGG
>NW_020915715.1:0-1231 GCF_003984885.1 Neopelma chrysocephalum | reverse complement strand
GAGGGTTTTTGAGCGGCCGCTGCAAAAGTCGCTGATTTCTGGGAATCGCCGGAGCTTCGGGGGGTAGGAAATGGACGTTTCCTCTTGAAGCCTCCCCGTGGTGTCACCATCAGGGAGCAGCTCTGGGGAGAGGAGATAACACGGGGAGGAAACCCCGAGGGGGGCAGAGAAAGGGCCAGAACGAGGAAACTCCGGGGCTGAGGGGATCCCAGAGCTCAGGAGATTCCAGAGCCGAGGAGATTCCCGAGCTCAGGCTGTTCCAGAACCGAGGATGTCCCAGAGCTCAGCAGATTCCAGAGTCGAGGATGTCCCAGAGCTCCGGAACTTCCGGAGGCTGGAAGAGCCCGGATCTGACGGTGAGATTCCAGAGCCGAGGGGATCCCGCGCTGGGACGGGGGGGATCCTGAGCAAATCCCTTTTCTCTCCAGAGACCCGCACAGTGACCATCAGGGTCTGCAACAGGACCCAGGACATCACCTTGGAGAGCCCCAGGTCAGGGGGGGGGGCAGGGAGGACCCCCGGGGTGCCAAAGGGGCGGGTCCGGGTGGGATCTTCATCATCTTCATCATCATCTTCATCATCTTCATCATCTTCATCATCTTCATCATCTTCATCATCTTCATCCTGGAGTGGGACCTTCATACCTGGGGTGGGTCCATCCCCTGCTGCTCCCAGCAACTCCCAGTGATCCCAGCACCATCTCCCAGTGATCCCAGCCCCTCCCAGTGATCCCAGCACCTCCCAGTGGTCCCAGCACCACCTCCCACTGATCCCACCCCCCGTTTCTCCCCCCAGGATTTACTTGCCCAGCGGCCACTGCTCCGTCCCCCCCGACCCCGAGGTGCCCCCCGGCTGTTCCACCACCTGTGAGTTCTCCAGCTCCTCGTCCCCGGGCTGCTCCGGGATCCTGCTCTACTGGGCCGAGACCTTCACCTTGGCCATCTACTTCTCCAACCCCCTGGAAGACAACACGTTCCCCCAGGAGCTGGGTCTGGAGTTGTCCCACTGCGGGAGACACCAGGACGAGTTGAAGGACATCTACGAGCAGATGTTGAGGAGGGACCTGGACCTCATCCTGTGCAGGAACCCGTTCTACCCCGTTGCCCTGGACACCTGCCTGGAGCCCGCCAAGGTGACCACCGACAGTGTGGAGGTGCTGGCCACCATGTCCAACGCCCGGAACGCCGCGGTCAGCCTGGTGCTGAGGGAACCCAAGTAGTCCTCCAGGGCT
>NW_020915714.1:0-1168 GCF_003984885.1 Neopelma chrysocephalum | reverse complement strand
TCCCCAGATAAGAAAGCCTGTATCTTTGGGTTGTTACCTGCAATTGCTGGGCCAGCCTGGGCACTCCATGGGCAACAAGAGCATTCGGTCCTGAACATGAGCTCTCTGTCCTGGCACCTTCGGTCTGGGAGGAATCCTCCCCTGTATTCAATTTTGGGACTCGGACTGGCAATTTCAGCTCTAGGATTCCTGCAAGGTAACCTCAGCCCTTTCGCCCAGGAAAAAAAGTGCTTACCTTCATGGTTTCAGGTGCAGTTGGTGGACCAGCCTGGGCACTCCATGGCCACTATGAGCTTGTTGTCCTGGCACCTTTTGTCTGGGAGGAATCCTCGTCCGGATTCAGTTTTGGGAGTCGGACTGGCAGTTGCAGCACAGCATTCCTGAAAATCAACAACAGCCCTTTTCCACAGGAAAGAAAGCACTTACTCTTTTCCTTTCAGGTGCACTTGGTGGGCCAGCCCTGGCACTCCTTAAGCAGCAAGAGCTTTCTGGTGTGGTTCCTTTGGTCTGGGAGGAATCATCGTCCGTATTCAATTTTGACAGCTGGACTTGCACTTTCAGCTCTAGGATTCCTGCAAGGGAACCTCAGCCCTTTTTCCCCAGAAAGAAAACTCTGACCTTCATGGTTTCAGGTGCAGTTGCTGGGCCTGCCT
The DNA here is from genome assembly GCF_003984885.1 of Neopelma chrysocephalum. Lineage (NCBI taxonomy): Eukaryota > Metazoa > Chordata > Aves > Passeriformes > Pipridae > Neopelma > Neopelma chrysocephalum. The sequence continues at coordinate 515 of NW_020915714.1, read as the reverse complement.
GGGCACTCCACGGGCAGCAAGTGCTTTCTGTCCTAGCACCTTTTGTCTGGGAGGAATCTTCGTCCGTATTCAATTTTGACAGCTGGACTTGCACTTTTGGTTCTGGCATTCCTGCAAGGTAACCTCGGCCCTTTCTCCCAGGAAACAAAGTGCTTTCCTTCATGGTTTCAGGTGCACTTGGTAGTCCAGCCTCAGCACTCCATGGGCAGCAAGAGCTTTTTGTGCTGGCACCTTTTGTGTGGGAGGAATCCTCGTCCGTATTCAATGTTGGGACTCGGAGTGGTAATTTCAGCGCAGGACTCCTGCAACCAAACAATCACCCCTTCCCCCAGAAAAGAAAGCCCTTACCCTCGAGGTCTCAGGTACAGGTGCTTGGACACTCCACGTGGAGGAAGAGCTTGTTATCCTGGCACCTTTTGTCTGGGAGGAATCTTTGTCCGTGTTCAATTTTGGGACTTGGACTGACAGTTTTCGCTCAAAGCTCCAAAAAGCATACTTCAGAATTTTCCCCAGAT
>NW_020915713.1:0-1679 GCF_003984885.1 Neopelma chrysocephalum | reverse complement strand
GGGGGGGACTGGAGTTGAACTGGGGCACACTGGGGGACACTGGCAGAGAACTGGGGAGTTACTGGGGGATTACCAGGACACACGGGGGGACACTCAGAAGTTACTGGGCCATACTGGGGGTTACTGGGTGCTCACTGAAGGATCACTGGGCCATAGCTGGGGGCAGTGGGAGGTCACTGGGACACACTGGGTGGTCACTGAGGGGGTTACTGGGCCATACTCAGGGTTACTGGAAAGTCACTGGGCTATACTGGGGGCACTGGGATCCCCTTACCCAGATGTGGCACATCTCCCTCCCCGAATTTTTGGGGGGCATCACTAGGACCCCTCCCCTGAGAGCTGGGGGACTCCGTGAACCCCACTGCTGGGCTTTAGGGGACACCCCAAAATCCCCTCAAAACCCCTGAAATCCCCCTTCGACCCATCGAAACCTCCTCAAGGTCCCCTCAAATCCCCTCAGAGACCTCATCCCTCCCCAACACCCCCTAAACCCTCTCAGTGACCCGCAAAACCCACCTGGGACCTCCCAATCCCCTCGGGGACCCTCAAAACTGTCTGAGACCCCTTAAACCCCCTAGAGACCCCAAAACTGCCGAAAAGGTCCCCGCAAAGCCCCCCAGGACTCCCAAACCTCCTCACAGACCCTCAAAGCCCACCTGGGATCCCTCAAATCTCCTCAGAAACCAAAACCCCCTTGGAGACACCCAAACCTTTTCAGGGACCTACAACCTCCCCCCTGAGTCCCCTCAGGACACCGAACCCCCTCACGGACCCCTCACAACGTCCCCGGGAACCCCCGAATCCCCCCGCTAAGCCCTCCCGAGCCCTCCAGCCTTTCCACCCACACTTGCGCTCCCCGCAGCCCCCGAAGGGATCCCCAGAGCCCTGCTTTTACCGCAGCCCCCGCCAGCACTCACAGCGAACTGCAGCGGCCGCCGCCTTCTCCTCACTCCAACCACGCGGTCAACATGGCGCCCGCTCTGCCCGCCCTCCGCCTTTAGAGACCCGCCCCGCAGCCAATCAGCGCGCGGCCACGGCCCCTGCCCGCCCTCCGCCCCGCGTCCGCCATGCGCGGTGCATTGTGGGAGTTGTAGTCCTTGCGGAGGGGAGGATAGGACGTTTTTGGGTTTTAGTTTTTCTGTCTTCTTTTATTTTCTCTTTTTTATTTCTTTCTTTTATTTCTTTTTTATTTCTTCTTTCTTTTTTCTCCTTTTTTCTTTTTTCTTTCTCGTTCTTCTTCTTTTCTCTATTTTCTTTGTTCTTTTTTTTCCTCATTTTTTTCCTGTTTTTTCTTTCTTGTTTTCTCTTTTTTCTCTTTTTTCTTCCTTTTTTTTTTATTTTATTTTTTCTCTTTTTTTCCTATTTCCCTTTTTTTTTACATTGTTTTCTATCAGTTGTACTTTCAATCAGTTGTACTTTCAAGGAAGATTTAAACACATATCAAAACAATCTCCAGGTACTTAGCTTACAACAACAGATAATCTGCCATTGTTCTAGGTTTGTGAGGATTCCCAAGAGCACAAACACTGAGACATCAAGGGTGGAAGTGAAGCAACTTTATCCTGTCCCTTGCCATAGCCTTCAATCCACACTGAGCCCTGGATTTCTGGAAAGCCGCTGGGCAGGAGCAGGAGATGGAGCTGGTGCTCAGCGGGAGGGGCAGCAACAACAAACCTGTG
>NW_020915712.1:0-1179 GCF_003984885.1 Neopelma chrysocephalum | reverse complement strand
TCCTGCAACCACTGTGGCTCTGCTGGAAATGATCTCTCTTTTCTAATATTTTAATGGTTTTATTTAACCTTTTAATTAGTTATTTGAATTAATCCTAAGAAGTATTTTAAATTGCTTTCTGCTTTCATTCAGCTGCATTTGACATGAGCTGCTATTGTGGGAGCATGGCTTGGGAAAACACTGAAACTTTCATTTTTGATAAAGTAACTCTGATAGGGAGAGAAGGATGTGTTGTTGAAGTTGGAAATCGAGCATGCACAATTTATGGACCATGAGGATATTTTACAGAAACCAGAAGGTAAAGAAGAGACTAAGAGAGACTCAGTACATGTGACGGAAAGTCCCTACCGGGGTCAAAACATACTAAAAATATTAAAAGTTTTGACTTCATTATATTAAATTAATTATATTAAATTAATCATAGAATCATAGAATCAGCTGGGTTGGAAGGGACCTCCAAGATCATCAAGTTCAACCCTTGATCCACTACCGCTGCGGTTACTAGACCATGGTGCTAAGTGACACATCCAGTCTCTTTTTAAAAACCTCCAGGGACAGAGAATCCACTACTTCCCTGGGCAGCCCATTCCAATGGCTGATCACCCTCTCTGGAAAGAAATTCTTTCTAATATCTAATCTAAACCTCCCTTGGCACAACTTAAGACCAAGCCCTCTTGTCTTGCTGACAGTTGCCTGGGAAAAGAGACCAACCCCCACCTGGCTACAACCTCCTGTCAGGGAGTTGCAGAGAGTGAGGAGGTCTCCCCTGAGCCTCCTCTTCTCCAGGCTAAACAACTCCAGCTCCCTCAGCCTCTCCTCAAAGCACTTGTGCTCCAGTCCCTTCACCAGCCTCGTTGCCCTCCTCTGGACCTGCTCCAGCACCTCCACATCCCTCCTGAACTGAGGGACCCAGAACTGGACACGCTACTCCTGGTGAGGCCTCACCAGCGCTGAGTCCAGGCCAAGAATCACTTCCTTGGACCTGTTGGCCACACTGTTCCTGATCCAGGCCAGGATGCTATTGGCATTCTTGGCCACCAGGCACACTCTGGCTCATGTTCAGTTTCTTGTCAATCCACACTCCCAGCTCCCTTTCTGCCTGGCTGCTCTCCAGCCACTCTGTCCCCAGCCCGTGGGGCTCCCGGGGTTGTTGTGGCCAAAGGGCAGGACCCGGCACTT
>NW_020915711.1:0-651 GCF_003984885.1 Neopelma chrysocephalum | reverse complement strand
TGCCTGCTGTGTCGGCGATCAGAGGCTGATCCGGACATCTGTGGAGAAAAACTCCAGATAAATGGATTCTGTGCCCACGAGTTCTGCCTGGTGAGTTGCTCTGTGGACTCCTTCCATTTTTTGACAGGCAGTCCCTGCCACTCTCTCCTCATCAGTGTGTCATTTTTTCTACAGTTTTTTGCCAGCCACCTTCCTGAGCGCCCGGTTAATCGACGAGGAATCTGGTTGACTCCCCCAAGGGATATCCTAAATGTAGTCTCCCAGGCGGCACAGCAGGTGAGAGCCTGACAAGAGCAGGGAGATTTGGGCCAGGCGAGGATTGCTGGAGCTTAGCTCAGACCCCAAGCAAGAAAGCCCAGCCCTTCCAACCAGCTCGGGGACAAGGAGGAGGCCGTGAGGCTGCTGCTGATGGGGCTGCTCTGCTCTTTCCAGAGCTGCTTCATCTGTGGCCATTGCGGGGCCACCATCACCTGCTGGGAAACAGACTGTGACCTGAGCTTCCACCTGCCCTGTGCCAAGCAGGGAGGCTGTGTCACCCAGTTCACGGCACCATACAGGTACCTCCTGTCCCCTCCTCCCCACCACCGGGAAAGGGCCCAGCACTTCTCACCCACCCCTTTTCCCCCCAGGGCCTTCTGCCCCACACACAGC
>NW_020915710.1:0-520 GCF_003984885.1 Neopelma chrysocephalum | reverse complement strand
CCCGCAGCCACAGGCAACGGGTGCTGGCAGGAAACTTTGTGCCTTGTGGATTTTCAGGCCTGTGCCCAGGTGGGCCTGGAGAAGCCAGTGCTGAGGTCTTTTCATTTCCACCAGGCTGACAGCAGTGTGCAGCTGTCCTCCGTCCTCCTCTTCCGTGGGCTGATGATGACGGCGGAGAAAGAGGGAAAAAAGGCCCTGAAGCCGCACGTCCGCCACAGCCTGCTTCCACTCTTCTTCCACTGCCACGATGAGAACCAGAGAGTGGCAGAGGTGAGCACTTGTGGGCTCTGGTGTCCCCGTGGCAGAGGGCTGGGCTGCCTCCTGCCCTGGCGCCTGATGGGCTCCAGCCTCCTCCCGGCCTTGCTCCAGGGACACGGGTCCTTTGCCCTGGGCCGCGGTGCCATCTCCCGGTGCTTGTTCCTCTGCAGGCCTCTGGGGAAGCGCTGCTTTGTGTGGCCGGCTTCCTGAAGAGGAGGGATCTGAAGCAGATTGTGAAGAGGAAGGAGCTGTGGAGGTTCAG
>NW_020915709.1:0-935 GCF_003984885.1 Neopelma chrysocephalum | reverse complement strand
CCGGCGACTGATGAGTCATCAGCGCGGCGCGCTGGGATTGGGCGCGGACGGCGTGGGCGCTTTGGGATTGGCTGAGGGCCGTTGGGGCCCCCGCGGCAGCCAAACCGCCTTTCCGCAGGATTTTGGAGGTCTGGGAGAGCCCAAACCCCGCCTATTCTCACAATTCTGGGGGTCTGGGAATTTCGAAGTCCCCCTGTTCTCGCAATTTTTGGGTTTTGGTAGCAGCTAGACCTCTCTTTTCCAGGATTTTTTGGGGCTGACATTACCCAAACCCCCCTGTTCATGGGATTTTAGGGTGCTGACATTTGAACAACCCCCCCTTTTGAGGGTCTGGGTGTTTTCCTAGGATTTTATGGGTCTTGGATTGCCAAAACTATTCCAGTATTTTCGGGTCTGGAACTGCTCTATCCAACTTGTTTCTTTGATTTTTAGGGTCTAGGAGAGCCCGTACCCCCGTGCTCACAAGATTTTTGGGCTCTGAATGTTCCCAACCCCCCTATTCCTATAATTTTTTGGGCCTGGGAGTGCCCAGACCCCCTTGTTCCCAGGAATTTTGGGCTCTGGAATGCCCAAACCCTCCCTTTCCCAGCAGTTTTATGATCTGGGAGTGTCTAAGCCCCTCTTTTCCAATATTTTGGATCTGAGAGTGCCACAAACCCCCAGTTCCTGGGACGTTTATGGTCTAGGAGAGCCCATACTCCCGTGTTCCCAAGATTTTTGGGGTCTGAATGTTCCCAACCCCCCTGTTCCTGTGTTTTTTAGATGCTGATGGTGCCCAAACTGCTCTATTTTAAGATTTGAGGAACTGGGTGTGCCCAACCCCCCCGTTCCTGGTTTATTGGGAGGCTGACATTGCCCAAACCCCCCTGTTCCCAGGATTTTTGGAGCCTGGGTGTGTCCAAACCACCTTTCTCCAGGATTTTTCATGTCTGGGA
>NW_020915708.1:0-6234 GCF_003984885.1 Neopelma chrysocephalum | reverse complement strand
AGCCCAAACCACCACATTCTCCACCCCTTATTCCATACTATTTTTACGTAACACCTGTATCTCACGTTCGCCTACATCCCGCGCGCATATATACATATATACATATATATATATAGTTCTTGTTGGTCTTTCGGCGCAGTTGTCTCGTCGTTGGAAAACCAATACCGATGTAAGTTCAATTCAGTCCAGATCTTTGGTCTCCTCAGTCACAACTACAGTTCTGATTTATGGCTGTTTCATTGTTCTGGGCTGTCTCATCACTGGATACCAGCAACAGCTTAGTTCAGGTCTCTCTCTCTCTCTCATCTGGTGGCTGGTTTCCTGTAAAAACACAACTCAGGACATACAATTAGTTTTTCCCCAAGGCTAAATTTCCTTGAGGCACACATTGGATGACTCCATCCTTCCTCATTATCCACCACGTATGTCCTGGCCCTTGAGCAAAGACAATCCCACGAATGGGTTTGTTTTGGCCTGAGGCAGGGGTAACCCAAACAGCTTTCCCTAGCATTCCCCTCAAATGGATTGCTGGAACTTTATCTCCATCAACAATGTGAAGGGATTCTGCTTGTGCGGGGCCAGCTCGATTGACAGAACCCCTGGTGTTAACTAGCCAGGTAGCCTTGGCTAAGTTCTTGTCCCAGTTTTTATAAGTTCCCTCACCTAGTGACTGTAGAGTTGTCTTCAACAGTCCGTTATATCTTTCAACCTTCCCAGCAGCTGGTGCATGATAGGGAATGTGGTACACCCATTCGATACCATGTTCCCTTGCCCAAGTGGTGACTAATTCATTTTTGAAATGAGTCCCGTTGTCCGACTCAATACGTTCTGGGGTCCCGTGTCTCCACAGGACTTGCTTTTCAAGGCCCAAAATGGTATTCCGTGCCGTTGCGTGGGGCACTGAAAAAGTTTCTAGCCATCCCGTTGTTGCTTCCACCATGGTAAGTACATAGCACTTACCTTGGCGAGTCTGTGGCAGTTTGATATAATCAACCTGCCATGCCTCTCCATACTTATACTTATCCCATCGTCCACCATACCACGGGGGCTTCAGTCTTTTTGCCTGCTTAATAGCGGCACAAGTCTCACAATCATGGATAACTTCAGAAATTATATCCATGGTTAAATCCACCCCTCGGTCTCGTGCCCATCTGTGGGTGGCATCTCGGCCCTGATGACCGGAAGCATCATGGGCCCATCGAGCCAGAAACAGCTCTCCCTTCTGCTGCCAGTCTAGGTCTACTTGTGACACTCCTATCTGTGCAGCTCGGTCCGCTTCTCTGTTGTTATCGTGTTCTTCATTAGCTCGCTTCTTGGACACATGGGCATCTACATGGTGGACTCTCACATTCAGATTCTTCGCTCTGGCAGCGATGTCCTGCCACAAGTCAGCAGCCCAGATGGGTTTTCCTCCACGCCTCCAGTTCATCTTTTTCCATCGGTCTAACCATCCCCATAGGGCATTAGCTATCATCCACGAGTCAGTGTAGAGGTAGAGCCTTGGGCATCCTTCTCGTTCGGCAATGTCCAGGGCCAATTGGACGGCTTTGAGCTCTGCAAATTGACTCGACTCGCCTTGACCCTCAGCAGCTTCTGCCACTCGTCGGGTGGGACTCCAAACGGCTGCTTTCCACTTCCGGTTCTTTCCTACAATACGGCAAGAACCATCAGTGAAAAGGGCATAACGCCTTTCTTCATCTGGCAGCTGATCAAATGGCGGAGCTTCTTCAGCTCAGTTCACTGGCTCTTCTTCTTCTTCTGCCAGACTGAAGTTCCCACCTTCAGGCCAATTTGTGATAACCTCCAGAATTCCAGGGCGATTTGAGCTTCCCAATCGTACACGCTGCGTAATCAAGGCTATCCACTTGCTCCATGTAGCATCGGTGGCATGATGTGTAGGGGGCACCTTCCCTTTGAACATCCAATTCAGGACTGGTAGTCGAGGTGCTAGGAGGAGCTGTGTTTCAGTGCCAATCACTTCTGAGGCTGCTTGTATACCTTCATAGGCCACCAGAATTTCCTTTTCCACAGGAGTATAGTTGGCTTCAGAACCCCTGTAGCTTCGGCTCCAGAAGCCAAGTGGTCGCCCTCGCGTCTCACCAGGCACCTTTTGCCAGAGGCTCCAGGAGGGACCTTTATCTCCAGCTGTAGTGTAAAGTACGTTCTTCACGTCTGGTCCAGTCCGAACTGGTCCAAGAGCCACGGCATGTGCAATCTCTTGTTTGATCTGTTTAAATGCCTGTTGCTGTTCAGGACCCCATTGAAAGGTATTCTTTTTACGGGTCACAAAGTGAAGAGGGCTCACAATCTGGCTATACCCAGGGATGTGCATTCTCCAGAAGCCTATGGCCCCCAGGAAAGCTTGTGTCTCCTTCTTGTTGGTGGGTGGAGCCATGGCTACAATCTTATTAATGACATCTGTTGGTATCTGACGTCGTCCATCTTGCCATTTCACCCCTAGGAATTGGATCTCTCTGGCAGGTCCCTTGACCTTATTCTTCTTAATGGCGAAACCGGCATCAAGGAGAATCTGGATGATTTCCTCTCCTTTCTCGAAAACTTCTTCTGCTGTGTCCCCCCATACAATGATGTCGTCAATGTACTGGATATGTTCTGGGGCCTTGCCCTTCTCCAGTGTGGCCTGAATCAGTCCATGGCAGATTGTTGGACTGTGCTTCCACCCCTGGGGCAGTCGGTTCCACGTGTACTGCACACCTCTCCACGTGAAAGCAAACTGCGGCCTGCACTCCGCTGCTAAGGGAATGGAGAAAAATGCATTGGCGATGTCGATGGTGGCATACCACTTTGCTGTCTTGGACTCCAGCTCGTATTGGAGCTCCAACATGTCTGGTACAGCAGCACTCAATGGTGGTGTGACTTCATTCAAGCCACGATAGTCCACCGTCAGTCTCCATTCGCCATCGGACTTGCGTACAGGCCAAATGGGGCTATTGAAGGGTGAGTGTGTTCTACTAACCACCCCTTGGCTTTCCAGCTTGCGTATCATCTTATGGATGGGGATCACAGCGTCTCGATTCGTCCGGTACTGTCGCCTATGCACTGTCTTAGTGGCTGTTGGCACTCGCTGGTCCTCGACTCGCAGTAGTCCCACAACAGAAGGATCTTCTGAGAGGCCGGGCAGGGCAGATAATCGTTTGGATTCCTCTTCAGTCACCGCGGCTATACCAAAAGCCCATCGGTACCCCTTCGGGTCTTTGAAGTATCCTCTCCTGAGGTAATCCATGCCAAGAATGCAAGGGGCTTCTGGCCCTGTCACAATGGAATGTTTTTCCCATTGGTCTCCTGTCAGGCTTATTTCGGCCTCTACCACTGACAGCTCTCGAGACCCTCCTGTCACCCCAGAAATTGAAACAGTCTCTGTGCTCACATGTCCTGAGGGCATTAACGTGCACTGTGCGCCGGTATCTATTAACGCCTGGTATCTCTGAGGATCCGATGTGCCAGGCCATCGAACCCACACAGTCCAATAAACTCTGTTATCTTCCTTGTCCCTTTCCTTCTCCTGGCAGAAGGCAGGGCCCCTCTATTGGTTCTGGTTGGAGCATTCACCGTCGGATTTTTGCTTTGGTTTGTCAGAGGCTTTCCTGTCGTCCTGGAAACGGACTCCAGACCTCCTGCGTCTGGGAGATCTCAGTTCTTTTTCAAAGAAGTCCGCATCTACTACGTAGACAACTTTCTTATCGGCTTCCTTGCGTTTTAGTTCTCTCACTCTGGCCTCAAGTCTGGAAGTAGATTCACCATCCCACTTCCTCATGTTTTCTCCATGGGCACGCAGATAGGACCACAGCTCGCTGCGCTTAGATTTACGCTTAGGGTTTTCGCTCCTTCTGCGTGTGACGGAAGGAGATCGTGAGCAGGACCTGGACCAAGATCGAGATCGTGGTCGAGACCGGTCTGCTGATCTGTCTCTGTAGCGTCTATCCCTGTGGTCTCCATAGTCATCTTCATATTCAGAGTACCCGTAAGGCTCCTCTCTCTCTGGTGTTCGTCTGAAACCAGAATCAGAATAGTCTCTAGAAAACTCATTCCTAGATTCTATTATTTCTTTTAGATGTCGCAGAACCATACAGAGCATGCTCACAGGCGTTTCTGGCATGTTTGGAAGCATTACTCCTGCCAAGGTATGGACATATGATGCAGGAGCACCCTGGATTATCTTTTTCCACATGGGCATTGTGCAAGCGGCAACCTCCGGGTCATCAGTGACGGGATCGTATTGAGGGTCATCATACATAAGTTCCAACAATGCCAATTCTCTTAGGTACTGGATGGCGTCTTCTATCTTGGTCCACCTCCTCATGGGGCATTGTAAATAGTCTTTAAATGGAAACCTTTGTCTCACACTTAAGACAAGTCGCGCCCAAAGACTGAGGTCAGGTTTCTCCTCTGCAATTAAGCGATCAAGTTCACGATCTCCGGAGATGGAAGCTAGTTGTTCTGCTTCAGCACTTGACAATATGTGACCTCTAGCCCCACGGTCTCGGCATCGGAGCAACCATGATAGAATTCGCTCACCAGGCTGACGAGTGTAGTCTTTTTGTAAGTCCCGGAGCTCTGATGGGGTCATTGACCGCAACTCTGTAGTTTCCATTTTTGGGGATGGTGCTGCTTGTGAAGGTGGAGGTGGAGTTCTGGCACTGGTATCAGTATCAGTCCCCTCTCCCGTATCTTCTGACTTGCTTTGATCTCCATCTGGTCGTAGGCTTAAAGTTTTGGGCGCTGGTACCCACGACTTCCTTTTCACTACAGGGGCAAGAGGTATCTCAGGTGGTGTAGTCTGGGTTCCGCTTTCAGTGCATGTAGTAGAGGTGGCGTTGGTCTCAGGTGGCAGGGTTTGAGTTTCCGCCTCAGCCTTAGCCTTCCGAGCATAGTCCACAGCAGCTCGATAGGCACTCGCCAGGCCCCAGTACAAAGCAGAAAACTGCATATTTGGGTCCTCGTAAGAAAAACACCCTTCTGCCAGACGACGTGCCACGTCATCAGGATCAAACACCTGCTCTGGTGTGAAATCCCAACTAATGGGAGGTGTCACACGCCCTACCAATTTACCAAAGTTGACCCAGATTCCTTGCCATCCAGGGACTGGTTTTCTCAAGGCCCTTCCCAAAGTTCCAGAAAATCCTTTTGAGTTTTGACGTTTCCTGCAACAAGAAAAGCAGTACCACACCACCTTTCCAATGTTAAATACCACTTCCATGGCTTTTAGGAATAGTAGCACCGTAGCCAAACAATTTAGGTAAGGATTGGGGCCAATTTTGATCCCAGGGACCTCAGTCACTAGGCCCTTGATGTCATAATTAAGGAAAGGCAGGTATTGGTAGATGCCTTTAGGGTTAGTTCTCACTGGATACCCAGCAGCATATATAAAAACGGCCAAAATAACCAAAAAAATGAATAAAAAGGCCATGTTTATATATTTTCTCTCTCTTTGTTCCCAAACAAAGGTATATTTATATAAACAATAGGTTCTTGGCAGCTCTCCCGGTAGTGTTCCCAAACAATGGGCAGTTTTTGCACCAACCTGGCTCCCTTCCCAGACCTGTTCCCAAACAACCGTGGCAAAAACCAAAACAAACCGGAGATAACCAGAGATAACCGGGCGGAAACACCAAATAAGGTGATATGGTTTGAAGCTGGCTCCCTGCCAAGTCTCCAAACCTTACCACCAGAAGTCCCCCCCCCCAACAAAAAAACCTCAGGGAGAAGAGGGAGAAAAAAAACTAAGAAAAACCTGAAAACGAGAGAGAGGACAACCAAACTGATATATGTAAATATATTTACACTTATATACAATTTCACAAGGGAAAGGGAAAGGGGAAGGGGAAAAGGAACAAAACTAAAATAAAATATATATATATATATATATATATCCCAATCAGTAGCCCGAGATCTAGTAACTAAAGAACAAAAGAGTTAGCAAAGAAGATATCTCACTACTCTCCTGGGACAACCAAGAGTCGCTCCGGAACGATCGCCGGCAACCTCTGTCTCCCAAGGTCGGCAAGGCCTAGCCAGGCCTCGCTCCCCAACACGGCAGACTCAACAGCAGGGAACCTGCACCTCCAAGCCACCGGAAGGAAAGAGAGCGAAGGCCTCTCCTCCTCTCTTCTTATAGTCTGGCTTACGTAAAAATCGTAGGGAATACTGGGTAAATCTGGACCCTTCCTTGGTTACAAACTGGTCACCAAGGAAGGCCTAGCCCAAACCACCACA
>NW_020915707.1:0-1392 GCF_003984885.1 Neopelma chrysocephalum | reverse complement strand
GGGGGGTGCAGCCAGGGGTGCCCAGGGCTGTCCTGCAGAGCAGGGTCCTGCAGCCCAGGGCTCTGTGTGTCAGGAAAGGAACTCTTTGCCTGCAGGATCAACCCTCAGCCTGCCCAGGGAGCTACAGATGGTGCTGTGGGGAGAAGCTGTGGGTGGAAGGGGGAAACCATGGTGGAGCAGGGTCCTGCTCCTTTGGAGAGTGTTTGACATGATGCATCAGGGCTTCTCACACCTCTGGTCATTTCAGAGGGGATTTTTCCTGAGCACATCAGGGGCAGGGCTTTTGTGCTTGAGTCTCTGCTTTCCTGAATCTGTGCTTCCACCTTTGCCTGGCTCAGCTGGGTGGGAATGGAAACTCAGCTGTGCAGGTTAGAGCAGGAGCATCTCTGCTGCCCTGTGCCCATTTGCTGCTGAGCAGGGCCTGATTGGGACTGTCCTGCCCTGGGGCTGTCTGGGAGGGGCTGTGCAGGGCTGGGAAGGGAAAGCCTTTCCTCAGGGCCCAGCTGTCTCTCTCCTTGCCTTGCTCAGGTGCTCCTGCTATTGCTGAGAGGCTCTCTGGGAATGGCAGGTTGAGCTGCAGAGTCAGACCCAGCCCCTGGGGCTTCTCCTGTGCAGGGTTGAGCACAGCAAGGAGGTTTCCCAGCTCTCTGTGTCCCGTGGGGCTCTGGGAGGCTGGGAATGAACCGACTGTCCCTTACTTTGGGAAAGGGGGGAGCCAATTTCTCTGCCGTGAGTCCCTCTGCTCTCCAGGGGAACACAGGAGTGTAACTTTGAGCTGTGTCTCAGAAAGGCCCAGTGCAGGGCAGCTGGCACAGGACAGAGGGACAGAGCAGCTCCCCTCCCTCTGCACGAGGCCTCAGACAATCCTCCTGCCTCACAGGCCTCTCTGTTCTCCCGCAGTGCAGCAGAATCTCTCCCTCTGCCTTCTGCCATCCCCCTACCTGCACCCTGGCAGTGCTGCTGCTGACAAGCTGCTCTGCCTTAGGAGCAGATTCTTTGTCAAAGTTCACCCCCCAGGACTGGCCCTGCCCTCCCTGTTCCAGTGCACTGACTGGGTGGAGCAGGGCTGACTGCCCAGTGTCCTGCAGGCCGAGGTCCTGCTGCTCACAGAACACTTGGCCAGCAGCAATCAGGGCTCCAGCAACCACGGGGAAGGAAGGTCACCTGGACATGGTCAAGAGGGAGGTGTTGAGGAGCAGGGATGGGCCTCTGAGAAAGGGCTTTGGCTTTTCCCAGAGAAGTGTGCCCTGCACAGTCACTGTCCTTTCCTCCTTGAACAGGTCCCCATGTCCAGAGGCAGCAAATGTCCAACAGCAGCTCCCTCACCCAGTTCCTCCTCCTGGCATTTGCAGACAGGCGGGAGCTGCAGCTCCTGCACTTCTGGCTCTTCCT
>NW_020915706.1:0-547 GCF_003984885.1 Neopelma chrysocephalum | reverse complement strand
CCCAGGACTTGAAGGTTCAGTTTATTTCAATCTTCCAGTCAAGAACCAACTGCAGAAGCTGTGAAGTGGGAAGGGAGCCCCAAGGATCAGGGAGTCCAACTCCTGGCCCTGCACAGGCCCATGCCCAAGGGTCACACCCTGTGCCCCAGAGGATCATCCAAACTCTCCTGGAGCTCTGGCAGCCTTGGTGCTGTGCCCACTGCCCTGGGGAGCCTGGTCAGTGCCCAAGCCCGCTCTGGGGGAAGAACCTCATCCAGAGATCCAACCTGAGTCTGCCCTGGCACAGCTCCAGGCCATTTGCTGGCTGCTGTCCCTGGTCCCCCCAGAGCAGAGCTCAGGGCCTGCCCCTCCTCTGCCCCTGCCCAGGAAGCTGGAACTGCCAGGAGCTCTCCCCTCAGTCTCCTCTTCTCCAGCTGAACACCCCAAGTGCCCTCAGTGTCCTCCCACGGCTTCAAATCCAGGCCCTTTGCCATCCTCGTTGCCTCCTTTGGACACTCTCTAATGGCTTCAGCTCTTCCTTGCGTTGTGTCCCCCCAGACTGCCCCAA
>NW_020915705.1:0-665 GCF_003984885.1 Neopelma chrysocephalum | reverse complement strand
ATACCAACCAACAGGCAACTCAGAGCGGTCTCTGGAATCTCCCTCACGGGAGATGAGCAGCTCCAGCCCTGACAGTCAGGTAACATCAGGGTCATCCCAGAAAAGCTTCACAGAAACTGAGGACAGCAGCTGCTCCAGCAGTCGAGGGCCTGACCGCCGGCAAAACCACTCCCACCGGCAACATTGGGCCAGAAATCCACACGTTCGGTCCAGAAGTCCCCAGGACACGACCCATGTGCCAGCACCAAGTCCTGGGAGACGCAGACCCAGGCAGAGACAATCAGGGACATCGTGCAGGCGAAACCGCTCCCGCCTGCAACGTCAGACCCCAAATCCATCCGGACGGTCCAGAAGTCCCCATGACAGGAACTGTGCACCAGCACCCAGTGCTGGGAGGCAAAACCCAAGGGAGACAGAACCAGGACTTCCCAAAGGCAACACCATTCCCACCAGCAGCCTCGGATCCCAAATTCATCCAGCGGATCCAGAAGTTGCTGTGACAGGAGCCGTATTAGAGCACCCAGTGCTGGGAGCTCCACTCACCGGTGGGATGGTGAGACAGAGACCCACCACTGACACGTCCCATGTCAGACAGGGAGGAGGAGGAGGCCCCCGGATGGAGGGAGCCAGGTGAGAGCAAAGTGCCCCTCCCTCAGCCTGGCAGA
>NW_020915704.1:0-541 GCF_003984885.1 Neopelma chrysocephalum | reverse complement strand
CAATCAGGGACATCCCCCAGGCGAAAACGCTCCCGCCGCCAAAGTCGGCCCCAGAATCCACACCTTCGGTACCCGAGTCCCTGTGACAGGAGATGTTCGCCAGACCTCCGGTCCCCGAGTCCCCAGGACAGGAGCTCTTTACCACCACCACCAAGTCCTCGGAGGCGCAGCCGCAGCGAGGAGGCATCAGAGACATCCCGCAGCCGAAACCGCTCCCGCCAGCAACGTCGGCCCCAAAATCCACACCTTCGCTCCAGAAGTCGACGTCACAGGAGCCGTGTGAGAACACCAAGGGCCGGGAGCTGCACCTCCACCCAGGAAGCATCAGAGACATCCCGCAGCCGAAACCGCTCCCGCCGGCAACGTCGGTCGCAAAATCCACGCCTTCGGTCCAGAAGTCGCCGTGACAGGTCCCCTGTGCCAGCACCAAGTCCTGAGACCTGCACTCCCAACCAGGAAGAATCGGGGACATCCCGCAGGCAAAGTCGCTCCCACCGCCAAAGTCGGACCTCAAATCCATCCTACCGGTCCAGAAGTCCCC
>NW_020915703.1:0-3198 GCF_003984885.1 Neopelma chrysocephalum | reverse complement strand
AGAGCTTCAGGACCAGCTCCACCCTCTGCACCCACCAGCTCATCCACGCTGGGGAACGACCCTACAAGTGCTTGGAATGTGGGAAGAGCTTCAGGCACAGCTCCACCCTCCACACCCATCATCGCATCCACACTGGGGAATGGCCCTACACATGTGGGGAGTGTGGGAAGAGCTTCAGGGACAGCTCCGCCTTCCGTAAGCACCAGCAAATCCACACTGGGGAGAGGCCCTACAAATGTGGGGAGTGTGGGAAGAGCTTCACCCAGAGCTCTAACTTGACCAAACACCAACGGACCCACCAGTAATGGAAGCCCCGAGTGCCCCGACTGCGGGAAGAGCTTCGGCCGCTGCTCCAACTCCATCAGCCATCGGAGGACCCGCGTTGGATGATCCACAGGGACCCACGTTGGGCACAGCCCTGGTGACCAACATTCCTGGTGACCCCTGTTTAGCAGAGCCCTGGTGCTGGAATAGAGTTGAAACACTGCAGAAGAATAAGGACTGGCACATGTGATGAGAAAGAGAAGACTCCAGTTCCCGGATAACATGAAGGTCATGATGGTCTCCCCAAAGAAAAACCCTGAGAGACACCTGGTGTGAAAGGATGTAGTGAGGAATGGGGCCAGTGAAGGTCCCACAGCCTTTCTTGACAACCATCCTGCAGGGTGGGAATAGGGAACCTTTTTGACCTCTGTGATTTATCTGTCAAGAAAGAATAGATGCCTGTCACGCTACCCCAAATTTAGCTTTGTGACTAAAGTAACTCAAAACTCCACCTAACCCTGAAAAATAGTATAAAAAGAAGTCAAGGATAAGGAGAAATGGAAGAAGATTTGCATTGAAAGTGCTGGATGGGCCAAGGGGCTGATCCTGCCTTCCCTTCCCCTTTCAGGTGGCTCATGGGGTGAGAAATTTAAAGTTGTGTGTGCTGATTCCTTGCTTTTACAGAACTAGAGTTTGCTTTTGCTTCCCAGTGTTTTAGTAGATTGCTGGTTTGGTTTAGAGTTTGTGCTTTGGTTGCTTTGTGGTGTTATTGCTGTGTTTGAAGTGTGTTTTTGTAGCCAGAGCCTCTGAGCGAGGACTCCGAGCTTTTCTGAGCTGGTCAGGGTTTGTATTGATCAAGAGTGTTATTGCGTGAGCTGCTGCAGGGATTCCTTTGGAAAGGTGCTGCCAGTTTGTGGGCAGGGGAATAAGTGGTGGGAGATTGTGCTGAGGGAGTTTCCCTGTCCCTGGTGAGTGGCAGTGCCCGAAAAGGGTGATGGAATCCCCTGAGCTTGTGAATGTGTTTGGGGAGGAGTTGGTGTGGGGAACACCCGAGAGCCCAGACTGGACTGAGATGGTTTTGGCTTCCCTGGGGCACTAAGAGGCAAATAGACCTTTGAAGAGTGGGGTAAATGTGCCCTGACCCTCTGTTTTCTGTGACCCCCCCTGTGTTGAACCCCCCCTTAAAGGGGTGGTGGAGGTACATCCTTAAATGCCATCATTAAAGCCTGGGGGACAAACGTGGCTCAGTCACCCCTCTGGAATTGCTCTAAATGTCAACTGTTGGCACAATGCAAGGCTGAGATTGGATCCAGCAGCCCCCAGCACCCAGAGTAAGTTGGGAGCTCAGGGGGACCACCTCCCTTTCCCAACCACCCGGTGCCCGAAGACCCCCATGGGACCGTCCAGCCCTCCAGACCACCCCCCCTTTTCCAGCCCTCTCCCTGTTCCTCCCACTTGTCCATGGTGCCCTCAATCCCCAGCCCCTCCCAGATCAGTTTTGGGGTCCCACCCTCCCCTTTCCCCACTCTTCTGACCTCTCCCCCCCCTTTCCCATCATCCCCCAATCCTCAGTCCCCCTCCCCCTCCACTTTTGGAGGTTCCCACTCCTGTCCCATTCAGTGTGGGGGTCCCACCACCCCTTTTCTCTCCTTTCCACACCCCTTTTCCCACCCACCCCCCTCTTCCCACCCCCCACTCACCCCAGAGCTCCTCTCCCGAAGCCGGGGGGGCTCCCAGTAACACCAGAGCCCATAAAAGTCCCCCCAGCAATGGGGTTAGGTGGCGTCCTGGGTGGGCTTTGGTTGGTTTGGGGGGTCCTCGAGAAGCTGTGGGCGTTTTAGGGGTGTCCCAGCACCTTTTGGGGTGTGCTGGGTGCCGTGTTGAAGGGCAGGTGCCCTCCCAAAGCCCCCCAAAATCAGGGCAGGGTTTGGGGGGTCCCGGCTGGGCCCGAGGCCACGGGGAGGGGCTGCGGCTGCCGGCGGCTCAGGAGCTCTGTGGGGAGAGAAAAGGGGGTGAGAGCGGGGTGGGGGGACAGGGGGGACACCGGGATACACCGAGACCTGGACTGGACCCAGCGGGACCAGAACTGGGGCAACTGGGATCATACTGGGAGCAACTGGGAGCAGGTTGGGGGCAACTGGGAGTGACTGGGAGTGGCTGGAACCATAATAGGAGTGAATGGGAGCAACTGGAACCATGCTGGGGGCAACTGGGATCATACTGGGAGCAGCTGGGCCCCTACTGGAGTCATACTGGGATCACACTGGGACTGACAGGGATCATCCTGGGAGTGACTGCAATAACACTGGGAGTATGTGAGAGGCACTGCAACCATACTGGGGATGACTGGGATCAAACTGGATTCACTGAATCCACTGGAAGTGGCTGGAAGTTACTGGGAACATAGTGGGATCAACTGGGACCATGCAGGGGGCAAACAGAATCCTCCAGGCAGTGACTGAAAGTGCCTGGGGCCACACTGGACTCATACTGGGAGTCCCTGAGAGGAAAAGGAACCATCCTGGGGGAGGGGGCTGGGAGCAACTGGGCCCACCTTGGGTGTAGCTGTAAAATATGGAACTTTATTAGAAATTGTCAACCATAGAATTTCTGTATTTTACACCAAGCACTTGGAAAGGACAGTGGTACCACAGAACTCGTGGATTTTAGTGAGGTTGGAAGGTCTCGAGGGAAAGGGCAGAGTTACCATTTCTTGTGAAGATTCTTTACAGGCAGGAATTTTGGTAAAATCAGAGAGGGTTTTGCAGCTGTGAAGAGACTGATGGAAAGTGAAAAAGGACATAAAACAGATCCACGAGACTGGGCCTAGGCCTTGGAGCAGTTGCAGAGGGCAGGAACCAGTGGCAGAAGCACGGGGTGGAGAAGAACAGAGCAAGAAAGGTGTTGGTGCCTGGCCCCAGGGGTCGCTTTGTG
>NW_020915702.1:0-871 GCF_003984885.1 Neopelma chrysocephalum | reverse complement strand
GGGGGGGCTCAGTGCAAACCAAACCACCCCTGGCCCACCCTTGCCGACCCCAGGACCCCCAGGATGGGACCCCCAGAGCAATACTCACATCCTTCTCGTAGGGAAACCCCCCGTTCTCCAGCTTGGAGAAGACGAGCTGCCCGTTGATCTCGATCTCGAAGGCACCTGAGGGCACACAGGGGGCCCAGCCCTGAGCTGTGCCCCCCCCCAAACACCCCCACACCGTGCCCCACACATCGCCACCAGCACCCAGGGCACCCCCGGGTCCTCCTGCAGACCCCCAGACCCCAAACTCTGCACCCAAAACGACCCCGGGGAGGGGCAGCAACCACAGCACGACCCCCCGAGACTCATCGCGGGGTTTAACCCACCTCAGCCCCCCCCACACCCCCCCTGAAGGGAAGGTGTGCCCCCCCACTGCGGTGCCCCCCAGGAGCCCCCCGAGGGCGCTGTGGGGCCTCACCGGTGCCCCCCAGGCGGGACTCGATCTCGATGTCCGGGTACTCCTCCCGCACGGCGCTCGCCAGCTCCTGGTACGTGGGCTCGAACCCACAGGGCTCGCTGGGGGTGGGAGGGGAGTGAGTGAGGGGGCGTCCGAGGCACAACCTCCCTATAACCCCCTGCTCCACCCTCCAACCCCCCCAAATCCCCTTCCTCAGCCTCAAACCCCCCTATAACCCCCTCCTCAGCCCCCCACTTCTCTCACCTTGTAGAGCCCCTCAACCCCCCAAATCCTCCTCCTCAGCCCCCCAATCCCCCTCCTTAGCCCCCAAGCTCCCCTACAACCCCCTCCTCAGCCCAAATCCCCTATAACCCGCCCTCCGCCCCCAAGCCCCCTATAACCCGAACTGCCCAAATTCCCCCTCCCAGC
>NW_020915701.1:0-1852 GCF_003984885.1 Neopelma chrysocephalum | reverse complement strand
CCCCTTTCCTGCCTTTGCCATCCCCACATTCCAGAAAAATCCCTCTGGAATGGATTCTGAGTGTCCTTTATCCCAGAATTCCGGACTGATTTGGGTGGGAAGGACCTTAAAACTCATCCCATTCCATGTTCAGGGACACCTCCCGCTATCCCAGGGAATCCAACCTTTCCTTGGACACTGCCAGGGATCCAGGGGCAGCCACAGCTTCTCTGGGAATTCCAGCCCAGCCCCTCCCCACCCTCCCAGCCAGGAATCCCTTCCCAATCTCCCCTTTCCCAGTGGGATCCATTCCCTGGGTCCTTGTCCAGGTTTGGGAATGTCCTCGGGAACGGGGCAGATATTCCAGAAGAACCCCTCGGGTCATTCCAGGGAAGGTTTCCCTTGGAAATCGGGAATTATTCCTTCCCAAAAAAATGTGAGAGGTGTGGGAATGCTCAGAATTCCACGGGATGGAGCAGAAGGAATTCTCTGAGTTCACCAGAGATGCAGGAAAATACAGGGACGAGTTTTCCCCGGGAAAATTGGGATTGGAACTCGGGGTTAGGGCTGGAATTCCAAGGTGGGAGAGCCTGGAAGTGGCCAGGAATTCCTTGGGGGTTATTTGGAGTTTTCCCAGGGGAAAACTGGGATTGGAATTTAGATTTGGGGTTGGAATTCCGAGCTGGGAGTTTTCCCAGGAAAAATTGGGATGGGAACTCAGGTTTAGGGCTGGAATTTTGAGCCGAGTTTCCCCAGGATAATTGAAATTGGAACCCGGGTTTGGGGCTGGAATTCCAAGATGGGAGAGCCTGGAATTAGCCAGGAATTCCTTGGGGATGAGTTTGGGGTCGGTCCCTCACCGTCTCCGCGCCTCGACGCGGCTCCTGCGGGCTCCGATCCTCTCCGCCCGCTCCGAGGCCGCCTCGGCGGCCGCGCCAGGCTCGGGGCCGCTCTCCGGGCCGCTCTCGGCGGCGGCGGCGGCAGCCCCGAGGTGCAGGTCGGGCTCGGGGCCGGGGCTGGGCTCGCGGATCTCGTGGATGTCCCGGTTTTCCATGGATGCGCCGGGATCGGGAGCGCCGGGAAGGGTTAAAAGGGGCGGTGCCTCTACTGCGCTTGCGCGAGATGCCGGGAGCGTCCCCCGTTGCCCGGCAACGCGGCGGCCATGGCGGTTTCTCGTCGCTGCTGCGCATGCGCGTAACGCAGGGAGCGTCCCTGGTTGCCTGGAAACGTGCGTGCCCGGAGTCA
Source organism: Neopelma chrysocephalum (assembly GCF_003984885.1). Lineage (NCBI taxonomy): Eukaryota > Metazoa > Chordata > Aves > Passeriformes > Pipridae > Neopelma > Neopelma chrysocephalum. The sequence goes on along the minus strand of NW_020915701.1, from coordinate 628 downwards.
ATGCGCATGCGCACGCAGAGGGGAGCGTCGGCCGTTGCCCGGCAACGCGGCGGCCATGACGGTTTCTCCTCGCTGCTGCGCATGCGCGACGTACAGGGAGAGTCACCGGTTGCCCGGCAACGTGCGTATCCGGCGTTACTGCGCATGCGCAAACAGAAAAGAGCGTCTCCGTTGCCTGGCAACGCGGGCGCCATTGCAGTATCACGTCGCTATTGCGCTTGCGCGGTGCCTTGTTGCTTAGCAACGAGGCGGCAGCGTCGTCGCTCCCCCCCGCCCTATCCCGGAGTTTTTCCATCGGGAACACCGGGAAAAACGGCACCGGGACGGGGCCTGAGCGCTCCACCCAGCCCGGTGTCACCTGCACAGGGGTCCCTGCACGTCGGGGGGTGGGAGGGTGGGGAGGGGCTGGGCTGGAATTCCCAGAGAAGCTGTGGCTGCTCCTGGATCCCTGGCAGTGTCCAAGGAAAGGTTGGAGCAACCTGGGATAGAGGGAGGTGTCCCGGAACATGGAATGGGATGGGATTTAAGGGCCCTTCCCACCCAACTAATTCCAGGAAAAAGGACACTCAGAATCCAGTGTCATTTTTCTGGAATGTGGGGATGGCAAAGGCAGGAAAGGGGAAGGGAG
>NW_020915700.1:0-861 GCF_003984885.1 Neopelma chrysocephalum | reverse complement strand
GTCTGCAGCAAGACATCTCTGGGTGAAGGAGGCAGAGCTGGAACACAGAGCAGGGAGAAACAACCTCAGGATTAGTCCATCATTTCCTTACCTCTCTCTGTAGACACACTCTGTTTAAAAACATACTCTCTGCCTATAATTCCTACAACCATCATCTTGCCCTCCAAGTAGAAAAGCACAGGCAGGTTGCCCCATATTAGGAATAAGACCCAGCAGAGTGAATATAAGGCATCTGTGGAAAGATTGATCACAGCTCATCTCCCGAAAAGACATGGCTACGTTAGAGATGTCAGGGGATGCACTGGGCCATTTCCTTACAATGCTTTCTGCTGGACAGATCCCCGTGCACCTAAGCCCTCTTGATCCCCTTCTGCTGCAGATAACCCTCAATTCTCCGCTCTCCTCAGCCACCACCACGATAAGGGTGACAGCCCCTCCACAGTGCTCTGTCAAGGCCAAGCTGAGGCACCCAAGAATCAACCTGAGGAGTGACCATGGCAACCCTTCAGCCCACAGAGAGAGATGGAGCAGACTCAGGCTTACCTCGTTCCTCGAGGAAAAGGAGGCAAGAGAGGAAGATGCAGAACCTGCAGCAGCACAGCCTTTTATGCTGTGTCCCTGAGCCCTGTGGGGCAACAAACATTCCTTGCCCATGAAACATCTCAACACCTGGTAGTTGTCACTTGTAAGGCCTCTTTGCTGATTAAGTCCTTTCCTCTTTCATCTGAAATGTTGTGTTCCCACTTCATCCAACACAGATTTGGCTCTTCAATCTCGGAATCATTTAGGGATGACCAGGGCTTTGAAGATCATCGAGTTCCAGTCCCCTGACATGTTATCCCAAACTTCCGTGGGAGACCT
>NW_020915699.1:0-441 GCF_003984885.1 Neopelma chrysocephalum | reverse complement strand
GGCCAAGGCAGCCTGGACACACTGACCTGGGCAAAGGGATGTCCCTGGAGAAGAGCAAGGCAGCATTTCTGGGCCTGCAGAGAGGAATCCATGACACAGAGAAACCTCTTTCTGCAGCCCCCCCTGGGGACAGGCTGCTCTGTCCCTGGGCCAGGACTCTGTGCTGGGCTGGGCAGAGGGGCTGGCACTGAGGGGCACAGTCAGGCTGTGCTGGGCATCTCCTGGAGGTGACACCAGGGCTCCTGCAGTTTCCCTGACCTCCATTTCCTCTTGCCGTGCCGAGTGTCCAGCCCCTGAGCTGATGGGGATGCTGAGACTCCTCTCTGTGCCCCAGGAGCTGCTGTGCCCTTCAGAGGGGCTGGGGCTGTGGGGGGAGTGCCCAGAGCTCTGCAGTCCCCTGGGCTGGGCACTGCTGTGGGGCCAGACCAGACTGGGCTGCTC
>NW_020915698.1:0-537 GCF_003984885.1 Neopelma chrysocephalum | reverse complement strand
GAGGAGGTTTTGACAGGTCGAGGGGGGGATTTAAGGGGGTTTTGAGGAGATTTTGTGGGGTCTCCTCAAGCCCAACAGTGGGGGTTCAGGGGGTCCCCCAGCCCCAAGTGGTCCTAGTGATGCCCCCCAAAATCCCGGGGGGCAGATATACTACAACCGGGTAAGGGGATCCTAGTGATTCTCAGTGTGTCCCAGTGACCTCCCACTGCCCCCCAGTATGGCCCAGTGATCCTCCAGTGAGCACCCAGTAACCCCCACTGTGGCCCAGTAACCTCCCAGTGTTTCCCCGTGTGTCCTGGTAATCCCCCAGTAACTCCCCAGTTCTCTGCCAGTGTCCCCCAGTGTGCCCCAGTTCACCTCCAGTCCCTCCCCGTGCCCTCCCATTGTCCCTCAGTTACCCCCCAGACCCTACCAGTGCCCCCTTATTCCCCCCAGTGTGTCCCAGTATCCCCCAGTAATCACCCAGTGCCCTGCACAGCCCCCCAACTGTCCCCAGTGTGTCCCCAGATGCCCTTGGCCTTTCTGTGAGGGGGGGGG
>NW_020915697.1:0-324 GCF_003984885.1 Neopelma chrysocephalum | reverse complement strand
TGCCCTTTGTGCGCCTCGCTCGGTTCTACGCACGCAGCTGGGGAGCCTGGTCCCCTCGCCTCCGGTCTTGGAGGAATTCTCAACCGTATCCGATTTTGGCCCTCGGCCAGCCCAGGGAGGCCAGGACACCTACTCGCAAACGATGGCCCTTTTTGCCCAGAAGGAGGGGCCTGACCCTCCAGCTCTCGCCTGCCCTTTGTGCGCCTCGCTCGGTTCTACGCGCGCAGCCGGGTCTCCCGGTCCCGGCGCCTCGGGTCTGGGAGGAATCCTCGGCCGTATCCGATTTTGGACCTCAGGCAGTTCAGGGAGGCCAGGACGCCTGCC
>NW_020915696.1:0-1469 GCF_003984885.1 Neopelma chrysocephalum | reverse complement strand
AAGAACAAGCCCAAGGACCAGACTCTCCAGAGGGTCCTTGCCTTGCTGGTTTCTCCCTGGAGTCCGTGTGCTGACCTCAGGGTCCCACTGTGGGGGCTGAGGGGCTGAGGCTGCTCCAGCTGGTGCTGGTGGTGGCCAGTGCCCCTGGAGATGGCAAATGGTGCCTGAGGAGCCCGGGGCCGATTCTCTGCTGCTGTGCTGGGGAGCGGGGCTGGCCCTGGGGCTGCAGGAGCTGCCTGAGCTGATGATGTGCTGAGCATTGCAGACACAGAGGGCCTGTCCCTGAGCTCCATGGCCTCCATGTCCTGCTGCAGGGCCAGACCTGACTGTGCTGCTCTGCTGGGCTGGGGCAGGGGCAGGGAGATGGGGGGACCAGGGAGGGGCTGGACTGGGCAGTGCCAGGGAGGGGAAACCCCAATGTTGAGCTGAAGTGTGTGAATGTGCAGGGTGGGGGCTCTGCTGCCACTTGGGCACCTCTGGAGTCAGGGTTTCCTTTGGCAGCACAACTTATCTCAGACGAGAAAGTTTTCCAGAGTTGGCTTTTCCCCTTCTTTCTCAAGGTTTTCTTTTTTGTTTTTAGTTCCCCTGAGGGGAAAGGGGGAAAGGGAAGCACGTGTTGATCCCTGCTTTTATCTGTATACAAAAGTAAGCTGGGGTGGGAGGGGAGAAAGATAAAGCAATTTCTCTCTCTATTCTCTCTCTTTTATCCCATTCCTGCCTCCCTCGCCACACCCCGGGCGACTGTTTCACCACCCCCACTCCTCGCTCGTCCCGCGGGGCAGCTCTTTTAGCTCCGGGGCGGCGGAGACTCCCCCGGCGCGGCTCTTTGGTTTTCCTTGGTTTATTCTCCGGAGTTGATTCTGTTCAGAGCTCGCCCCCCCCACTCTGGCGACCCCCGCCAGGGCCCGTCCCGGGGCGGCTCCTTCAGTGCCACGGGCGGCGGGGACCCCTCGGGGCGGCTCCCCCAGGGCCCCGCCCGCCGCCGCCGCTCCCGGGGCCCTCCCCGCTTCCTGCCGGGATCGGACACCGCCGGCGGCCCCGGCCCTGCTGGGCTTCATCAGCCTGAGGAATTGCTCCTGAGGAGGGGCCGGGGGCTTCCTCTTGGCCTTCGTCTCCCTGGCGCTGGGGCTCGGCTTCTACCTGCGCCAGAAGGTGAGGGGGGTCCCAGGGGGTCGTGTGTCCCCCCCAGAGCGTCCGTGCCCCCCCGGGAGCACCTTAACCCACAGCCCCCCAAGGACCCCAAAAAACATTCCAAGTCCACCCAGGACCCCACCCAACCCCTTTTCTGGGGGGACTTCTCTGGGCACTGGTGGGGCTGGGAGCCCCCCCGGCTGCGGGCGAGGAGCTCTCGGGTGAGCGGGGTTGGGAAGGGGGCGGTCGGTGGGAAAAGGGGGGGTCAGAGGGGATAAAGGGGTGGTGGGACCCAAACTGAGTGGAAGGGGAGTGGGACCTCCCAAAAGTGGGGGGGG
>NW_020915695.1:0-2918 GCF_003984885.1 Neopelma chrysocephalum | reverse complement strand
TCTCCCGACACGCCTTGACAGGTATCAAAGCTCCTGGACCTGCCCCGACCCGCAGAGGCCCCGCCCACCGAGCAGCCACGCCTCCAGCGTCACCTGGGAGCCCGACTCCGCCCACCGCCAGGTGATACTGCTGCCAGGTGAGAACCACGCCCAATCTCTGCCACGCCCCTTCGAGCCACGCCCCTTTCACCCCGGCCACGCCCCTTTTCTCTCCTAGACAAGGACGAGGCCTGGTGGCAGGAGCCAATCGCGGCCCGGGAGCTGTTTTGGTAAGCCACGCCCCTCCTGGAGAAAACCACGCCCCCTCGGTGAGGCCACCCCCCCTGGAAGAAAGCCACGCCCAATCGGCGAGGCCCCGCCCACCTGGACCTTCCCTCAGCCCCCCTTATGTTTGGGGCAAGCCACACCTTCTTTTTGCTAAGCCACGTCCCTCTCTTACTAAGCCACGCCCCTTTTCTGCCAAGCCACGCCCCTTTATTAAACCCCACCCACCTCAACCCTCCTTTAGCCTCCCTTTGCTTCTATCCCAATATGGGCTCAAGCCACACCCCTTTAAGCAAAACCACGCCCCTTTCTGACCAAACCACGCCCCTTTCTGACCAAGCCACGCCCCCTTTCTGACCAAACCCCACCCCCTCAGTCCCGAGGTGGGCGTGGCCGACCCCCAGGTGCTGCGGGAACAGGTGGAGACCTGCTGGGAACTGCTGGAATTGGAGCCGTGGAGCCGAGGTGAGGCCACGCCCACCCGGCCCCGCCCTGGGGGGGGTGGAGCCACAGGCACCAGTTCACACCAGTTCATCCCAGTAAGGGACTGGTGTGCTTCAAACCCACTCCCAGTGCCTCCCAGTGCTCCCAGTGCTCCCAGTCCATCCCAGTGCATCCCAGTGACTCCCAGTCCACCCCAGTGCCTCCCAGTCCATCCCAGTGCATCCCAGTGACTACCAGTGACTCCCAGTGACTCCCAGTGCCTCCCAGTGCTCCCAGTGGTCGCAGTGCCTCCCAGTGACTCCCAGCCCATCCCAGTGACTCCCAGTCCACGCCAGTCCATCCCAGTCCATCCCAGTACCTCCCAGTGCCTCCCAGTGACTGCCTGGCCATCCCAGTCCATCCCAGTGCCTCCCAGCCCATCCCAGTCCACTCCAGTGACTCCCAGTGACTCCCAGTCCATCCCAGTCCATCCCAGTGACTCCCAGTGCCTCCCAGTCCATCCTAGTCTGTCCCAGTCCATCCCAGTCCATCTCAGTGCCTCCCAGTCCATCCCAGTGCCTCCCAGTCCATCCCAGTGCCTCCCAGTGACTCCCAGTCCATCCCAGTGCCTCCCAGTCCATCCCAGTCCATCCCTGTCCCTCCCAGTGCCTCCCAGTCCGTCCCAGTGACTCCCAGTCCATCACAGTGCCTCCCAGTGCCTCCCAGTGACTCCCAGTCCACCCCAGTGACTCCCAGTCCATCCCAGTCCATCCCAGTCCACCCCACTGACTCCCAGTCCATCCTAGTGCCTCCCATTGCATCCCAGTGCCTCTCAGTGTCTCCCAGTTCATCCCAGCCCATCCCAGTCCCTCCCAGTACAACCCAGTAACCCTCAACCACCCTCCCAGTGCCCTCCCAATCCCTCCCAATCCCTCCCAGTCCCTCCCAGTTCCTCCCAGTCCCCTCCCAGTCCCTCCTCGTATAACCCCGAGCCACGTAAGAGACAGAGGTGAGAGGGCGTGGCCTGACCCCTTGTGGGTGTGGCCAGGCTGCCTCCTCACCCTATCGCTGCTGCTCTCGGCGCTGGACCCCATTGGCCACGCCCACGAGGCCCGGAGGCACCTGGAGAGCCTGAAGGTGGGCGTGGCTTCGGGGGGTGGGTGTGGCCACGCCCCTTTCTGATGTGGTCACACCCCCCCAGGAGGCCGACCCGCTGCGATTGGGCTTCGCGGCCGACGCGGCCTCGCGATTGGAGGCGGCGCTGGGGGTGCTGGGATTGGGGGCGGGGCCGGGGCCGGTGTGGCTCCGCCTCCCCGAGAAGGTAAGGAGTACTGGTTTGTACTGGTTTATACTGGGAGGGGGTGCGGGATGCACTGGGAGTGATTTTTAGGGTTATTGGTTTATACTGGTTTATACTGGAGGGGCTGCGGGACCCACTGGGAGTGATTTTGGGGCTTACTGGTTTCTACTGGTTTATACTGGTTTATACTGGAGGGGCTGCAGGACGCACTGGGAGTGATTTTTGGGGCTTACTGGTTTCTACTGGTTTCTACTGGGAGGGGGCGCGGGATGCACTGGGAGCGATTTGGGGCTTACTGGTTTCTACTGGTTTATACTGGTTTCTACTGGGAAGGGGTGCAGGACGCACTGGGAGTGATTTTTGGGCTTACTGGTTTCTACTGGTTTCTACTGGTTTATACTGGAGGGGGTGCGGGACTGACTGGGAGCGATTTTTGGGCTTACTGGTTTATACTGGTTTCTACTGGGAGGAATTGCAGGACCCACTGGGAGTGATTTTGGGGCTTACTGGTTTATACTGGTTTCTGCTGGGAGGCGGTGCGGGACCCACTGGGAGTGATTTTTAGGGTTACTGGTTTCTACTGGGAGGGGGTGCGGGACTCACTGGGAGTAATTTTGGGGCTTACTGGTTTCTACTGGTTTCTACTGGGAGGGGCTGCAGGACTCACTGAGAGTGATTTTTAGTGTTACTGGTTTATACTGGTTTATACTGGTTTCTACTGGGAGGGGCTGCGGGACTCACTGGGAGTGATTTTGGGGCTTACTGGTTTATACTGGTTTATACTGGTTTCTACTGGGAGGGGGTTCATACCAGTTTATACTGGGAGAGGGGGTTCATACTGGTTTATACTGAGAGGGAGGTTTATACTGGGAGGGGGTTCATATTGGTTTCTACTGGGAAGGGGTTCATACTGGTTTATACTGGGAGGGAG
>NW_020915694.1:0-1028 GCF_003984885.1 Neopelma chrysocephalum | reverse complement strand
TGGTGGCTTCTGGGCCTTGCAGCCCAGTGCAACTTGTCCCTGCTCTGGAATCTGAGCCCAGGGCATCTCCCTCAGCCACCATCTCCACTCCCCTTCACTGTGGGCAGGGGGCCACTGTTTCCAAAGCTCACCTTTCCTCCTTCCTCCCTGGAGAGCAGCGACATGCAGGACTTCTCCACCTGCCTCTTCAGAGACCACGTGGGCTCCGCGGTGCTGAGGAACAGCCAGCAATTGAAGAAGTTTCTGCGGAGTGCACTGGTCCCTCTGCTCATTCACACAAGTGACCAGTCCCTGAACGTGGCCAAGGTACACATTGGAAGGCTGAGCACTGGCACAGAGGGAGGTGGGTTGGCCCACCCTGTGGGGCCCAGGCAGCAGGGCAAGGGCTGCTGGCAGTGGGCAGCCGTGGCCCAGCGCAAGCCGTGGGAAAGGTCCCTGCAGAGCCAGCGCCAGCAGGGACGGAGAAGCTGGCACGGCCATTTCCAACACCTGCCCTAGGGCTCCAGTAGGGCTTGTCAGCAGCCTGTGGCCATCAAAGCCTGAACAGGCACATCCCCACAGGCTTCTCTGCTGTCCCTGGCATGTATCCAAGGCCAGGGCTTCCAGCCTCAGGCCCTGTCCTGTGGGGCTGTCCTCACAAGTCCCTAGACACTTTGGGGAGGGCATGTCCCATCTTCCTAAGGGCAGGATCACCTCAGGAACAAGGGCAAGAGCTCTCCTTTGCCAGCCATGCTGCTCCCTCACACCTTCTGCTTCCATGCAGGCCGCCCAGGAAGCGCTGCTTGCTGCAGCAAAGCTACTCAAGTGGAGGGAGCTGAAAGAGCTGGTGAAGAAGCAGCAGATGTGGAGGATTGGCGAGTGCTTGGTAAGGCCAAGCGCCAGGGTGCAGGCTGGGTGAGGCTTGCCCTGCAGGCAGAGCCCGCGCTGTGGGCCCAGAGCCCAGAGGCTGGAGCTGCAGCCCAGTGTGTGCCCTCCAAGAACAGAGCCCCAAGGGCTCCTCTGCAGGCCCCTCTCCCTTCCCTGCAGCC
>NW_020915693.1:0-1253 GCF_003984885.1 Neopelma chrysocephalum | reverse complement strand
GGAACCCCTAAACCACACTGCTGGGCTTTAGGGGACCCCACAAAATCCCCTCAAAACCCCTGAAATCCCCTCAGAAATCCACCCCTCCACCCGTCGAAACCTCCTCAAGGTTCCCTCAAATCCCCTCAGAGACCTCATCCCTCCCCAGGATCCCCTAAACCCTCTCAGTGACCCGCAAAACCCACCTGGGACCCCCCAGGCCCATTCAGGGACCCCCAATCCCCCTCAGGGACCCTCAAAACGGTCTGGGATACCTTAAACCCCAAAAACTGGCTAAAAGGTCCCCGCAAAGCCCCCCAGGACCCCCAAACCTCCTCAGAGACCCCCAAAGCCCACCTGGGACACCCCAAATCTCCTCACAAACCAAAACCCGCATCAGAGACCCCCAAACCCCTTCAGGGACCTTCAACCTCCCCCCTGAGTCCCCTTAGGGACCCCTCAAAACCTCCTCGGGAACCCCTGAACTCCTCGGCTAAGCCCTCCCGAGCCCTCCAGCCTTTCCCCCCCCAGCCGCGCTCCCCGCAGCCCCCGAGGGGATCCCCAGAGCCCCGCTCTCGCCGCCCCCCCCGCAGCTCTCACAGTTCAGCGCAGCGACCGCCGCCGCCTCCACAGTCGCGGCCACGCGGACAAAATGGCGCTCGCTCTGCGCGCGCCCCGGCTGGAGAGCCCCGCGCCGCAGCCAATCAGCGCGCGGCCACGGCCCCTGCCCGCCCTCCGCCCGCCCCCGCCCCGCGCGGGGCATTGTGGGAGTTGGAGTCCTTGCGGCGGGGACCAACGGGACGGGTTGGGTTTTTGGTTTTCTGGCTTTATTTTCTCCTTTTTCTTTCTTTCTTTTCCTTCTTTTTTCTTTCTACTTTATTATTCCCCTTTTTTCTTTCTTTTTTCTTTTTTTCTCCTTTTCCTTTAGTCTTTCTTTTTGTTTTTTTTCCTCCTTTTTTCCTGTTTTTTCTTGCCTTTTTTTTTCTCCAAAGTCTAGACAACTTTAGGAACAAATTTAAAAGACAATACAGTGCTATAAATGTAGGATGTAAATGTAAGGAAGTAGTAATGAAATCTCTGGCAAGACTTCACTCCTACTGTGCTCACTAATCCTTACCACATCATAAAAATCTGCTTTCTTAAAAATATAAGAGTTGATCCTAGGAATAAAAGTTATCAGCTGTGAAGACAAGAACAGAAAAGCCCTCCTTCTGCAACAGCCACAGAAAAGGCAAATAACTGAGACACAAATATGAAGTGATGAAAGGGAGGTC
>NW_020915692.1:0-495 GCF_003984885.1 Neopelma chrysocephalum | reverse complement strand
AGCCGGTGGGGCCTGACCCAGCAACACCAACCCCCACCGCGGGGGGGACCCGCATCCCCCCACCCACCGCTGGGGCTCTGCCCCCAACCCAGCCCGGCACCCCCAAAAAACACCTCCCGTCCACCCCCAAGGGCAGAGCCGGAACAGGAACAGCAGGAGAACAATCACCCCCCCATCCCGCAGGTGCCTGGGAAGGGGGAACTCGTCCCAAATATCCTGGGGGGAGTGCAGTAGGTTGGGACATACTTCGGCTGCCAGCACAGATTTCCCTGCAAAGGCTGCAGTGTGTCAACCTCTGCAGAGGAGATTGTGCCCCAGGGATGGGATTGCAGAGGTTCCCTCAGGTCCCCAGCATCAATCAGCAACAAGGAAGAGACACAAAAGGCCTCCTCCAACATTTCTGGGGGAGTGTCCTGTAGGGAGGGGACAGTGTCACCCCACCAGGGCGGGGCTGGCAAGTGGGAGGCTGCTCCAGGGCTCTGCAAGAGGCCTCGG
>NW_020915691.1:0-682 GCF_003984885.1 Neopelma chrysocephalum | reverse complement strand
TATTCTGTTAAGTAAATCATCACCATCACTACAAAGTGATAATAATAACATTATTATGACTGTTATATCCGCATTAAATTTATAGGGGGTATGATGAATTCAGGTACTGTGACTACCTTGAGAGAGAGACTTTTCCTAATCTTCCATGAAATCATATTGTAAATTGTCAAGGGCTGTTCCTACTCCTTGTCCAATAAGCAGCATAAAGACTTTTTGCTCATCTGTTCCCAAGCTTGAAAAATTCAGTTGGTTGTGTATTAGTTGAAATACTTTCAATAAACACAAAATACTTTATTTTGTATTAAATCTCATCCAGCTTATATACATCTAGAAGGGAGGACAGTTAAATGGGTAGACAAAAAAAAGACCAAATGAGTCATAAAAAGCATTACATAAGAGTCAGGCTCCATAAGAGAGGAAATATATCCATGTATGAATTGTTTCTGTTATTAGAGCTTGCACCTGTGTTCTGTAACAGATATAAATTTGGGGGCAGCAGGGAAGAGAAGTAGAGTAAGTTATTGGATAAAGGTTTGTGGAAGTAAGCTTAAGAAACAGATTAATTCATAAGTTCTATTAAGGCAGCCTGTGCTGCTGCCTGGGCCCAGCCCTGTGCGGGTGCGGGCTGCTGCCGGCCGCTCCCTGCCTTTCAGGCCCTGGCCTACCTGGAGGTGACCGACTG
>NW_020915690.1:0-1025 GCF_003984885.1 Neopelma chrysocephalum | reverse complement strand
GAATCAAGGGTCCATTGTGACCCTGGGGAAAATGATGGAATCAGTGGGCCATTGTCACCATCATACATTCCTATTGCTATGGTCAGTTACCATGGCAACTATCATACTGTCCCATTGCTACAGTTGGTTACTATGGCAACCAGTATACTTTCCACTGCTACAGTCAGTTACCATGGCAACCATCATACATTCCCATTGCTACGGTCAGTTAACATGGCAAGCATCACACAGTCCTATAGCTACGGAAAGTTACCATGGCAACCATTATACAATCGCATTGCTAATGTTGGTTACCATGCAAACCATCATACATTGCTACAGTTGGTTACCATGGTAACCACAACACATTCCCCTTGCTATGGCCAGTAACCATGGCAACCATCACACATTCCCATTGCTACAGTCGGGTACCATGGCAACCATCATACATTCCCATTGCTATGGTCAGTTACCATGCCATCCATCATACATTCCCATTTGTATGGTGGGTTACCACGGGAACCAGCATACAGTACTGTTGCTATGGTTGGTTACCATGGCAACCATCACACATTTCCATTGGTACGGTCAGTTACCATGACAACCATCACACATTCTCATTTACACGGCCAGTTACCATGGAAACCATCATACATTCCGGTCCTACAGTCAGTTACCATGGAAACCATCATAAATTCCCATTTCCACTATCAGTTACCATGGCAACCATAATACGTCCCACTGCTATGGTCTGTTGCCGTGGCAACCATCATACATTCCCATTGCTGCGGTCAGTTACCATGGCAAGCATCATAATTCCCACTGGTACAGTTGGTTACCATGGCCATCATACATTCCTTTTGCCATGGTCAATTACCACGGCAACCATCATACATTCCCATTACTACAGTTGGTTACCATGGCAACTATCATACATTCCCATTGCTGTGGTCGGTTACCATGGCAACCAGCATATGTTGTCATTGCTACAGTCGGTTACCATGGCAACCATCATAAATACCTATTGCTATGGTTGGTTACCATGG
>NW_020915689.1:0-7543 GCF_003984885.1 Neopelma chrysocephalum | reverse complement strand
GCCAAAATTAATATTTTTCTGAGCCAATTGGGGATTGACGGGAATTTAAGCCAATCGAAAAGTCCGTCTAACCCCTCACTGTGGGATTGACGGATATCTTGGACCAAATTCTTTAATTTATCAATACTTTGGTGGATCGATTGAGCATGGTCTGAGAAATTCATGCAGCACATGCCTTCAAACTCTTGGCACCCGTGTCCGTGTGCCAAGAGTAGGAAGTCAATAGCTGCACGATTTTGTAGACTAACTTCTTTTAGTTTCTGTGTGTCTGCCAACAACCCCTCTATCGCCGTTGTCGTTGCGTTCGCTTCCTTCGTGAGCCAGCAACCGAGGTGGGTGAGAAGAGATAACGCGTGAGCGGTTCCTATTCCTGAAAATGGAAAGGAAGCCCAGAAATTTTTGATGCGAGGCCAAATGTAGATATGGGAATTGCAGTCCTCAGGGAATGGTAAAGGTGGTGGAACGGTAAAAGAGGGTGGAACAAGGAGAGGGGGTGTCTTAGGAGCCGGGGCGGCGAGAGGTGCTGGGGGTTTTGGAGGTGTAGGACGAGGTTTTGGGAGGACTGGGCGTTCATATAGGACGAATGTTCTTTTTGTTCTACTGATTTTTGATAAGGGAGAATTTGGAGCCGAATCTTGTGGGGAGGAGGCTTGATCTGGAAGTTGAAATTTGGCCGGATTGAAAAGGGCAAGTTTTCCCACTGTGCAAGGACCACCCTCCGGGTATGCAGGAATCCCCTGCCACGCTCGGTCCCCGCACAGGAGGAAAAACCCTTGGGGGAGTTTTCTCCACCTCGGTATTGTCTCTGTGGTCACCGCAGTGATCACAGAGTGGTTACACCACGAGGAAGGAAGTTCGCGATAGATGGGTTTGTTGGCAGAGACATTGAAGGGGGTGAACAATTTTGGTTCTGTGTAGCGGTGAAATAAGATGCAGGTGTTAGTAGGGATTGAACCGAAAAGATCAATCTCTTGGGGAGGATCAAAAGAGAGGTGAGTGCGAGAGACTGCTTGAGCGAGAGTAGCGGAAGTGAAAGGAAGAGGGTCTGTAATTCGGGTTAATGGTAAAAACGTACTCCAATCGTTAACTGAGGAAATAGGGACACCTACAAGACAGGTTTGAAAGGGGTTGCCAGCGCCCGATTGGGCCAGACACAAGGTGTCCGTTCCTGTAGCTTTAGCCAACGTTACCCATAGATTTTCGGTGGGTTGTTGCATCCAGTCCTTCAGGGGGAAAGATGTGGAGACGTCGGTAAGTCCTAGGATGACGATGGAGATGGTGGAGAGATAGATGGTCCACATGTCGTGTCTCGTTCCTGGTATATCCTTATCCGTCTGGTTGGGACCCACTTTGGTCCTGTCGGTCCTGTAATACATGCGTACCCTTTCCCCCAAGTGATTAGGGAGAAAGGGCCCGTCCACGATTCTGTAATTGGATCTTTGTACATGATTTTTGCTTTTTGATTATTTAGCACATCTTCTGACTTAAAATGCTTATCTATGGGACTTCTGTCTGTGTGAGTTTCGTGTTCCTCTGCTAAATTTAAAAAATTTAATACATACATGACTTTTTCCAATCTTTCTTGAGGAGTTAGGCCAATACTCCCCCTTTTTTGTTTATTGAGCAAATTTTTGATGTTTTGGTGGGCTCGTTCTACTATACCTTGTCCTGTGGGGTTGTGGGGAATTCCAGTGGTATGATGTATTCCCCAATCATCAAAAAACTTTTTCGTGTCTGCTGATACATAGGATGGTCCATTATCAGTTTTAATTTGTTTGGGGACTCCCATCCTAGCAAAAGCAGACAGGAAATGTTTTTTGACGTCTTTGCTTTTTTCGCCAGAATGCGCGGTGGCTACAATCATTTTTGAAAACGTGTCTACCGATACATGAACGTACTTTAGTTTGCCAAATTCTGGTACATGTGTAACATCAGATTGCCAAATCTCCAGTGCTGTCAGCCCCCTGGGATTTGTCCCCTCTGGAACCAGTGGGGCGATCTTTTGGCAATCAGGACATGCTTTTAGAATTTCTTTTGCTTGTGTTATTTTGAGGCCAAATTGTTTTTTTAGCGATCGCGCATTCTGGTGAAAAAATTCATGAGAAATTTTTGCTTGTTGGTACAAATTTGGGGTAACAACCATACCTGCCAGATGATCGGCGATCTGGTTCCCCTCAGCCACAGGACCTGGTAGAGTAGTATGGGATCTTGTGTGTACGATGTAATATCTAAATTCTCTGATTTCTATCAAGAATAATAATTTTTTCAACAGATTAGATAAGTTTTCATTGGACACCTCTTTTAAATATGAATTTTCAATCCGTTTGACGATGCCCACAACGTACGCCGAATCTGAAACGATGTTGATAGGTTCTTTATCGAAAATTTGGAAGGCGCGAACAACTGCTGATAACTCTACAATTTGTGGGGAACCTTGTACTTTATGAATGTCTTGGTGCCAATTATTCTTTTGTTTCCAGACAATTACTGCATTTCCGGTTCTCCCTGAGCCATCGGTAAAAATGGTTTTTGCATTTTTTATGGGTAGTTCTGATTGCATAACTTTCAATTTTAATGGAATTGGGATTAATCTTTGCAACAATGGGCACGCCGGGAGATGAAATTTTATTTCTCCTGGGTAGCCCCCGATGGCGATTTGAAAGTCTGTAGAATTCTGCAGCAGTTGTTCCAGATGTTCAGAAGTCAATGGGAGGTAGATGTAATTTGGTTCCTCTCCACTGAGTTCTAAACACCTGGTGCGGCCTTTGAAAATTAGTTTGCCAATCATCTCTGCTATTGTTATAATTGTTTTTGAAAATTGGTGGGGGAGGAACAACCACTCCCACAGACAGAAGTCTTTTTGATCTGTCGTGATTTGTCCCAGTATGGCTAACGGTTGATGTCTTTCTCTAATGATGATTAGTGAGGATGGCAGTCCCTCCATCCTTCGATTGGATTGTCTCTCAGATATTTTTGTTTCGACGGTGGCAAGGGCTTTTCTGGCGTCAGATGTTAAAAATCTAGGGGAGGACAGATCTGCATCTCCTTTTAGAAGTTCGAACAGTGGGTGCAGATCACCGGTTGTGATCCCCAGCACAGGTCTGATCCAATTAATCGCTCCCAGTAGTTTTTGGAGGTCGTTTAAAGTTCGGACTTTTCCGTCAATTTCAACTGATTGAGGTTTTATAGTTTTCGTGTCAATTTGGAGTCCGAGGTACCTCCAAGGTGCTTCTCTCTGTATCTTTTCAGGGGATATCTCCAATCCATTTGAATTTAGGGCCGCAATTGTAGCGTCCAATGTTTGTCTGACTGACAATTTAGTTTTTGCGCAAATCAATACATCGTCCATATAATGGAAGATGATTGATTGCGGAAATTTCTTTCTGATTGGCTCCAACACTTTCGCCACAAACATCTGACAAAGTGTCGGAGAGTTTTTCATCCCCTGGGGAAGCACTTTCCACTGGAACCTGCGGTGGGGTTCACAGGCGTTGATGGCTGGGACTGAAAATGCGAATTTTGCCGAATCAGCCGGGTTCAAATATATATGAAAAAAGCAGTCCTTAATGTCGATGACCACTAGGGGCCATTCAGCAGGGAGCATGGATGGAGAAGGCATTCCCTGCTGGAGGGCTCCCATTGGCTCGAGGACTTCATTAACTTTGCGCAGGTCCTGGAGAAATCTCCAGGAACCTGAGGACTTTTTGATCACAAACACTGGAGTGTTCCAGGGACTGGTGGAAGGCTCCAAGTGTCCTTTAGCCAATTCTTGATTAACTAAATCATTTAGAATTTGCAGCTTTTGTTTGGGAAGGGGCCACTGATCTACCCAAACCGGTGTTTCTGTTTTCCAGATCAGTTTGGGCAGCTGCACTTGCTCAGTGACCCCTCCTAAAAATTTTCTTCTGTCCCGAGTGTCAGTTGCCACTGTTCCATGGCATCTCTTCCCCATAATGTAACTGGTATATTTAATACGTACGGTTGGAGGGATGCAGGTCTGCCCTCTGGCCCGTATACTGTTACTATTTCCCGACTCCTCACAGGGTGTTGCACTCCTCCCACACCGCTGACCTTGATGTCCGTTGTGTGGGCTGGCCAACTATGTGGCCAGTCCTTGGAGGCGATGATAGTCACGTCTGCTCCCGTGTCCAAAAGTCCCTCCACTGTCACCCTCTGCGGGTGTCTAGACAAGGGGAAAAGAACACGACACATTAGTAGTGGTCGAGAGGTCCTCACTGAGGTTGCCCAATGGACTTCCATCAGCGAGTCATTCCTCCGTTCTTCTTCCCACGACACCGCGCAGAGAAGATCGTCAGTGGGGATCATTTTGGCCACCGGGAAGCGGTCCTCCAGCTGTATGGGAGGAAGGTGGACAGTTAGACAGATGGCTATGTTGGAATTCGTCAACCCTGTCAGGAGTGTAGGAGTTACAAAAATGCCCCTTGCCACGGCCGAAAGATGAGAGACTATTAGGTATATCGCGTTTGAATCTATTTCTGTAGATGGTACAACCTTGATTATTTGCTCACATTGGTTTAAGAGAGTTAATGGGTGCATAACAGTAAGGGTTATCCATTTCAGGGGGGTATATTGATTTTGGGAAGGGACAAGATCTGCCGGAGGTTTCCCAATTACGGGGTGGTTGGGCGCGATGTTTGGCGCAAGATGGAACGTAGCTGAGGGGTTGTTTGTGTCCTCGCGCCCCCCTGAGCGCTCTGCTCCCCGTTTCCCGAATGCTCACAAGAGCATTGGCGTAGGTCGGGTAGGGAGCTAAAGGTGACTTTTCTTTTTATGTTGGGAGATTTTCTGGGGGGAAGGGGTTCACCATTTATGTTGGTCACCGACCTACAGGCCGACGACCAGTGAAAACCCTTCCCACACCTCCGGCAGAGGGATTTGGGTAAGTTAGGTAGGTTGGGTTCTGAAGTGGATTTAGGACAATGCTTCTTAAAATGGCCTTTTTGTCCACAATTAAAACATGTTTGGGGCCCAGTAAAGGCAGCGGCCAATAGACGTGCCTTATGGGAGTTGGAGCCAATGTTTTTACAGGCTTCGATCATCTCAACCAGAGAGGGATCTTTGAGCAACTTTAGTGCTTTCTGACAATCTTCGTTTGCTTTTTCAATTACCAATTTGTTAAATAAAATTTCTTGGCTTTCTTTTTGATTAACTTGTCTCTTAATTGCCTCTTTTAGCCTTGTAATAAAATCTATGAACGGTTCTTTAGGGCCCTGATTAATGAGAGTGAAAGAGGGTGTCTGGACATATGCGTCCGCCACCCTCTTTACTGCCTCTAACGCCAATTCTTTTGAGATTTCTAAAAATTTTGGCTCAATTCTGGATTGATCCCCTCTGGTTGAATAGCTTCCTTCCCCATAAAGCATGTCTATTGCCTGCTTTACTGGGATTCCCCTTCTCTCCATCTTTTCGTTTACATAGGTCACAATTAATTTCTTCCACTCAGCCTCGAATACTGAGGATTGAATGGTTGTAAAAAGACCGTTGATTACTGCTCTTATGTCGTATGGGATTAGTAGGTAAGCTAGGAAGAAGGACTCCAGGAGACCGATCGTGTATGGCGCTCCCAAGCCATACTCGACCATAGCTTTTTTAATGTCTTTCAACATAGGATACGAGATCGGTCTCCACTCCGGAGCCTTTCCTTCTTCCAAAAATATCGGGAACGCTTTAAGAAATTCAGTGTCATTGGCCTGAGCTGCTTCCTCCCTGAAAGGCTTCCAGATGTTAGGCATCTCGTTGTGCCTTTCAGGGGAGCGCTGGGTAAGGTCCATGTCATTGTCGGTGTCAGTGTTCTGGTAGCGGCAGGCGGGGTAGGCCTTGGAGCTGTGGGCCCTATGGGCGCGGCCATGTTGCCGGAAACCGGCTTTGGCCTTTGGCCTAGCCCCGCCCCTCGCCCCTCTTACACCCCCGGAAGGTGACCTTTCAGGGGAGGAGGCGGAGCTGGAGGGAGTGGACGAACACGTGGGTGACTCAGGGGAGGGGTTTCTGACGCGCGCAGGAGGAGGTGGAGGTGGTCTGGAGGGTGGTGCTATGAGGGCCCGCCCACTCGTTTCCCGCGCTGATGGTTCCCGCGGTGTTCTTTCCCGCCTCCGTCCCGCGCGTTTCCCGTCTCCCTCCTCCTCGCCGCCATTTTGTGTTCGTCGCGTTGATATCTTCTCCCTCCCGCCATCTTGTGTATGCCGCTTTAGGTGTGACGCAGTTGATTTTTCTTGTTTTGTAGATGGTACATGGAGACTGCTGTTCTCGTTCATCATTTGGTGCTGTAGCACCATCAGAACTAGTCTCCAGGCAATGAGCGCCTTTTTTGCTTTTCGGTCCCCCCTTTCATTATTGCGCCATAGGCTGTAACCAATTGCCTGCCACTCTTCGGCTGTGGTGTCATCGGTTAATTTATGGTTTTTACTGTCCAGCCATTTGGCGAGTGCCTTGGCGGATTTTTTATCCAGGGGGTGACCGTGTTCAATAATGAAGTCTTTAAGACGTCTATATACAAATTTCTGGGAGGTGGACAGTGTAAGTCCCATTTCGGTGTTATGGAAATCCTCCCTTTTCTGTTAAAAATGTTAGGGTGTTGGTATTGGGGTGGGTGTGGAATGTCCCCAGCTGCTCACCTTCTCCGGTGCGCCGACCCGTGCAGCTCTACAGCCCACAGTCGTCCGTCCAGCTGGGGGGACCGGCGGGACGATCACCTCTCCCGGCGATGTCTGAGCCCAAGTGGAGACGCAGGAGTTCTCTCAATATGAGAGACCTTCAACTGTGCCCCACGTTGGGCGCCACTTGCCACGGCCCGAGGGGTAAAGGGAATGGGGACGCGGCACTGCGAATAAGGGTCAAGACACAGTTGAAGGTCGGTGAAGCAATGCCCCTTTATTAGGGAAAACAGGGACTTAAATAGGGTAGGTCTAAGGGGAGGACCTAGAACTGGGGAGGAGCATGGGATTGACAACCCAGGGAATGCGAGGATTGGGGGATGAGGGAGAGGTAGGTGTAACTTTGGAGTATCTAGGGGAAAGGGCCAATGGGGACTCACTCTGCACTGCGGCAAACCTCAGCCAATCAGTAGCAGAGGAGCGGGAAAGCAGGGGAGAACAGGGAATAAACAACTCAAGGCGGGAAAACCTGAGGGGGAAGAAGGGCTAACATGGAGGGTACATTAAAATTTCATAAAAACCAGTGACAAGTAAGGGTATAATATTGGAAACAAATAACACAGTATAACTGGGGAAAATAACAGTCAGTCCGTGATGTGGAGGTCCATTCGGCATGTTCGAAGTTCACAGTCTATTCAATTTCCATACAGTTCTCTCCACTTCTTGTATCTTTCCCAATCCGACAATTGATCCTCCACATCTCCCCCTTCTTTATTTACTGACACAACGTTGGCGTTGATTGATTTCAGGAACAGCTGGCGGAAACAAACAAAAAGACAGGGCAAGCAAGTGCACAAAGCAAAAAGACCACCCACAGAAATCAGAGCCAAAATTAATATTTTTCTGAGCCAATTGGGGATTGACGGGAATTT
>NW_020915688.1:0-1192 GCF_003984885.1 Neopelma chrysocephalum | reverse complement strand
TTGAAGGTACTCCCAGGAAAGTGCAACTCAAGTATCACCCCTCAAGCTACCTTATACATTTTAAAGTATAAAACTCCTTTGTTGGTTTTTAATTGAAAGAACCAGGATTCACCAGTTTTAACTCTTTACCCCCCAGGAAAAACACTGGAACTGACATATGCTCTGCATCCAACAAGAGCAAGTACCAGATCCTTGAGAAAACTGTCCAAGAAAGAGGTAGACAAGATCCTACCTATTACAGAAGTCAAAAGGGAAGAGTGCCATTAAAAGGGATCAATTGATGTTTACTTCCCTCATTCTTAGCTCCCTGCTGTTGATGTAGGATAGAGATGGAGGAAGCTACATGTGATTGATTTTTGCAATTTGGTTCTTTACCACTTTTGTTGTAAACTGAAGCAGCACTCAGGGCTCCTCTAGCATGT
Organism: Neopelma chrysocephalum; assembly: GCF_003984885.1. Lineage (NCBI taxonomy): Eukaryota > Metazoa > Chordata > Aves > Passeriformes > Pipridae > Neopelma > Neopelma chrysocephalum. The sequence continues at coordinate 770 of NW_020915688.1, read as the reverse complement.
ATAGAATGATGCCTGAATCTGCTGCACAGACATATAGTCTGCAGTACAACAGTACTGTACTTTAAAACTCATAAATCCTGGTTTATTTTGGCTTTCAGTACGTTAATAGTCCTCATATCTGTGTGAAAGTGTACTCAGGAGAGTAAACTAACAAAAGGTCTGAGGATTTACAGGAGTTAATTTATTTGAAGCCAATTTATTATTTGATGGGGAGTAATGGAAGGGAGCATTTGGGGGCATTTTGCAAAAAATTGGGGTTACTGGACAGTAATGAAAGCAAGTAAGATGTTCTGTGAACATTAAATTGAACTTTTCAGTTGAGACAAGATATGCAATCACTGAACAGCAACAGCAAATCAACTGATCCCATGGTTTGCAGCTCAGCAAGATATGCAAACCATTTTATATGTAATACAAGAGGTTTATGCTCCAAGACAAGTGGCATTAAGATTTTACATGCATCCTTAGAAGAATCAGAGAAATAAGTTTACCTTAATGTGCAAGCTTTTTTCCTTCAGGCTGTCATCAGCCACCTGCTCTGCAATAACCACTGGGTTTACCGGAATGGATATATCATTCAGGTTTCTCTGCTTCAGTTGGTCTAAAGCACGTTCCAGTTTTGCATTTGTTTCAACACACTAAAATAAAGCCATACATATTTAAGTACCATTCAAGAAGAGAATTTATGAGTAACTTAGATATGCAAATTGCAACACCCACCATCTCACAATTTCTTTGCAATTCTGTCTTGAGCTGGTCCCGCTCAGTCC
>NW_020915687.1:0-1472 GCF_003984885.1 Neopelma chrysocephalum | reverse complement strand
GCAGCACCAGCGGGCAGCCCTGGGCTGCCACCAGCTCCAGCAGCACCTCCCAGCTCCGGGAGCAGGGGCTGGGCAGGCTGCACCGCGCGGCCGCCCGCAGCGACCTGGGCTGGCTGAGGCGCTGGCGCTGGTACGTCAAGGTAGTCGGCATCGACAGGCCAGACCAGGAGATGCGGTGAGTTCTGGGCCACGCTGATGGCACCCCTGGGCTGCTCCTGAGCCAAGCTGCAGTAGTCCTGGGCAGCCCTCTCTTAAGGACAAGGCTTGAAAAGTGACATTTGCCCTGTCAGCTGGGAGAGGGAACTCTTGAGCTTTTCACTGCTTGGAGCTGCCGGCCGGGCTCCAGCGCTGTTGGAAACGCCTGTTGCCCACCTGCCGCTTGGCCGTGGTCTCTCTGCAGGGCTGTTCTGCAGCTGCTCAGCCCTCACCTCTTCTCTTCTGCCCTCTGGCTCATCAGCACAGGCTGCAGCAGCAGCAGCAGCAGCAGCAGCAGCGAGCAGGAGGAGCAGAGTCCGGGCAGGGTCCCCAGGGTGCTGGGTAGAGACACAGCTTGGGCTCATCCTTTGTCTGTCTGGGTTAAGAGCGTCTGTTTAATTTTTAGGACACCTCTGCATCTGGCTTCGGCCAATGGCCATGCAGATGTCGTTGGATATCTGCTGAGAAAGAACAGCCAGCCCAACCTCGCTGACAGCTTCAAGAGAACGGCCCTGATGAAGGTGTGTGGAATGCCTTAGGATCTTGTAGGTGGGGCTCAGTGCTGGTGTGTTAAAGGGGAGGTGTCTGGCAGGATTCCTTGCAGGGCAGGGCCATAGAAACACGCCCATTGCAATGGGCACGGCACAGGCCTCTGTGAGCTAATCTTTGCAGATGGTCTTCTATGGCAGCATTCAGGAGCTGAGGGAGTTGTGACAGAGGGGCATGTAAAAGTTGGGAGTCATTCCCTTTTGGTGTGTTGTTCCCAGGCAGTCCAGCAGGAGCAGGAAGAATGTGTTGCTCTTCTGCTGGCACACGGTGCCGACCCCAACCTGGCAGACGCTGACGGCAACACTGCCCTTCACCTGGCTGTCCTCTCTAAAAACACAGCTGTGGCAGGGCTGTTACTGGAGCATCATGCCAAGAGTGATGCTCAGAACCAGGTAACCTTGGCATGTGGCTAAAGCTGCTCTTTCCAACAGCTGCACAGCTTGTCTGTGTCTTTCTAATGGGGATTCTTTCTCCTTTCAGTGGGGATTTACCCCCTTCAAACTTGCAGCCTTCCAACAGCATGAGGAGATGGAGTGCCTTCTGAAAAAAGCAGCTGACAGGCAGGCTCAAGCCCAGGGGGAAAGGTGAGGGTTTTGTCAAAACAGCCCACGGGTCTTCTGGGTAGTCTGCAAGTGTGACCCAGACGAGGGCTGTGGCAATGAGCTTGGAAAAGGAAGGAGCAGCCCCGTGGAAGCAGTTCCCTGTGGGACTGGTAAATGCAGGTCTGC
>NW_020915686.1:0-1416 GCF_003984885.1 Neopelma chrysocephalum | reverse complement strand
CCCACCCCTGCCCCAGTGTGACCACCCCCATCCTGGCCAGGGATGTGAGGGTCAAGAGGGAGAGGGACCCCCAAGAGACCCCTGAGGGACCCCCTGCCCACCCTGGTGGGGGGGATCAGGCCCATCCTGGCCAGGGATGTGAGGGTGGAGAGGGAGAGGGACCCCCAAGAGACCCCTGAGTGACCCCTGAGGGACCCCCTGCCCTGGTGTGACCACCCATGTCCTGGCTGGGGACATGAGGGTGAAGAGGGAGAGGGACCCCTGAGGGACACCCCAGAGACCCCCGAGGGACCCCCTGCCCACCCCTGGGGTGGGGGGATCATCCCCATCCTGGTGGGGGATGTGAGGGTGAAGAGGGAGAGGGACCCCTGAGGGACACCCGAGGGACCCCCTGCCCCAGTTTGCCCACCCTGGGGTGGTAGAACCACCCCCATCCTGGCCAGGAATGTGAGGGTGAAGAGGGAGAGGGACCCCCTGCCCACCTCTGCCCCAGTTTGCCCACCCTGGGGTGGGGGACCACCCCTGTCCTGGTGGGGGATGTGAGGGTGGAGAGGGAGAGGGACCCCCAAGTGACCCCTGAGGGACCCCCTACCCACCCCTGCCCCGGTGTGACCACCCGTGTCCTGGCTGGGGACGTGAGGATGAAGAGGGAGAGGGACCCCTGAGGGACCCCTGAGTGACTCCCAAAAGACCCCTGAGGGACCCCCTGCCCACCCCTGTCCCAGTTTGCCCACCCTGGGGTGGGGGGACCACCCCCATCCTGGCTGGGGACATGAGGGTGAAGAGGGAGAGGGACCCCTGAGGGACCCCCGAGTGACTCCCAAGGGACCCCTGAGGGACCCTGTGCCCACCCCTGCCCTGGTGTGACCACCCATGTCCTGGATGGGGACATGGGGGTGGAGAGGGAGAGGGACCCCTGAGTGACTCCCAAGGGACTCCCGAGTGACCACCCCCATCCTGGTGGGGGATGTGAGGGTGAAGAGGGAGAGGGACCCCCAAGTGACCCCTGAGGGACCCCCTGCCCACCCCTGCCCCAGTTTGCCCACCCTGGGGTGGGGGGACCACCCCCATCCTGGCTGGGGATATGAGGGTGAAGAGGGAGAGGGACCCCTCAGGGACCCCCGAGGGACCCCCTGAGGGACCCCCTGCCCACCCTGGGGTGGTGGGACTGTGCCCATTCTGGCCAGGGACGTGAGGGTGAAGAGGGACCCCTGAGGGACCCCCAAGTGACCCCTGAGAGACCCCCGCCCACCCCTGCCCCAGTGTGACCACCCCCATCCTGGCCAGGGATGTGAGGGTCAAGAGGGAGAGGGACCCCCAAGAGACCCCTGAGGGACCCCCTGCCCACCCTGGTGGGGGGGATCAGGCCCATCCTGGCCAGGGATGTGAGGGTGGAGAGGGAGAGGGACCCCCAAG
>NW_020915685.1:0-3129 GCF_003984885.1 Neopelma chrysocephalum | reverse complement strand
CCCGGTGCCACAGAGGGGGACAGAGCTCCTGTGGAACATTCTATTCCATTCACACAGAGCAAGGAACAAACCCAAACTATTGCCTGGGTTTGTTCCCTGGGGGTCTCTGCAGCAGCAAGCCCAGCACCACACTGACTGCTCTGGGCTGTGCAGGCATTTGTGGTTCTGCTTGTCTCACACACACACAAAAGTCTGGTCTAGTGCTGCCCGCAGGAAACCCCCCCCAATCTTGTTCCAGCTAAAGCCGTGGAATTTGTCTTTGTTTCCCTTGGGTTCAGGGTCAGGCTGTGCCTGTGTCCAGCCCAGAGGCTCAGAAAAGCATTTCTCCAGTCCCACTGCAATCTGCTGCTGCAGACAGGACCCAGGCACTGGTGGCACTGGGAGTGAACAGCAGAGTGTTTCCAGGGGCTCTCTGAAGGAACACAAGTGTCCAAAGAAACCAGCACAAGTGTCCACAGAAGTCCCAGTCCTTCATCCCTGAATGAGCTTGTTCAGCCCAGGAAAAACTAAGTTGTATTTCCGTGGAAGGAGGTTTTTCCCACTTTAACACCGTTTTAGTTCCAAACCAGTTTCTTCATTTCCTCCTCCCAATTTCCCTGAGGGACACTGACAGGGACCATGGACACTGACAGGGATCACAGAGTTTGTCCCTTGGCCATACAGCTCCTGCTGTTTGGCAGCACAGGAGAGGTTAATTAGAGCCCAGGCTCCAATCCCAGGGTGCTCTTTGAAGATGAGCTTGAAATCAAACAACTTTCCTGCTGGAGGGTTAAATTCAGTCCCCATCACCTTTTTTTTGGCTGAATCTTCATATTTGGGAGTATTTTTTAGCTGAATCTCAACTTTTTGCAGTTTGGGGTGGAGAGGGTCTTCTTGCTATTTCTGAGGGATTTTTTACCTGAATCTCGATGGTTTTGGTTTTTCTGGGCTGAATCTTGGTATTTTGGAGGTTTTTATGGCCACAGGATGCCCGGTGAGTTCTAGAGATGGACTTGGGCAGGAGGAACCCCCAAGCCAACGCGCTCAGCCCTTGTTTTCTCCCCCATCAGGATTTGTCCTTCCCAAAGCTTGGGCAGATGGAGGAGGAGGCTGCGAGGAAGAGGAAGATGCCTTGGGCCCCCCAGGCAGGTGAGGAGGAAGTCAGTGTTTCTTTGTTTTGGTGTTGTGCTGGCTCTGGCAGCCGAGCATGGCCCCCGACTGCAGGACAACCCCGCTGCCGCCGCCGTCCTGCTGGGGCCGGAGTTGGGGGATGTCCTTGGCCTTCCCTCTGGGCCAAAGGCAAATCCCCTCCCTGTCCTTCTTGCTTCCTGCCCCAGGCCCCAAGCTGAGGACGGAGAGCCCGGAGGACAAATCCCCCCGGCAGAAGCTGGTGGGAGAGGCTGTTTTGAAGGGCTCCACGGCACAGGAAGGCAGCGGGGAGGAAAAGGGCCGGAGATCTCCCCGCAGGAGGGGCTCCAAAGCCAGCCCAGGGTGCTGTGAGGAGGAAAGAGCCAGGCTGTGCCGGGAAGGCGGCCGGAGCTTGAGCCAGAGCTCCGAGCTGGTGGTCCCTGAGCAACCTCCTAGCAGGCAGAAGCCCTTCAGGTGCTTGGAATGTGGGAAGAGCTTCAGGACAAGCTCCATCCTCATCCAACACCAGCACATCCACACTGGGGCACGTCCGTACACGTGTGGGGAATGTGGGAAGAGCTTCAACCAGAACTCCCACCTGATCAAACACCAGCATATCCATAGTGGGGAACGGCCCTACATGTGCAATGATTGTGGGAAGAGCTTCAGTGACAGCTCCAGCCTCCGCAAACACCAGCGCATCCACACTGGGGAACGGCCCTACAAGTGCTTGGAATGTGGGAAGAGGTTTCAGCGCAGCTCACATCTCCTCAGGCATGAGCAGGCATACACGGATGAGAGGCCCTTCCGCTGCACCGACTGCGGGAAGCGCTTCAAGCGGAACTCCAACCTCGTCACCCACCGGCGCATCCACACCAGGGAGAGGCCCTACAAGTGTGGGGAGTGTGGGAAGAGCTTCACTGACAGGTCTGTCTTGACCCAACACCAGCGGACCCACCGGCAAGGGAAGCCCCGAGTGTGGGAAGAGCTTCCTCCGCTGCTTCCACCCCAAATGAACCCCCTGATGGTGAGGCAACCCCTGGAGTCCAGTGACTGTCAGTCCATCCCTTTCGACCACAAAGGGCCAGTCCCCTTTCCCAGGGGCAGCTTCTTCCAACAGAACCCTTCTTGGGGTGTGTGTGGAGATTCCTGCCTTGGCTGGGGACCCCCCAAGGTCACTGCTGGAGGTCGAGAGCAGAGATCTCCCCACCAGCGTTGGTGTGGGGGAGTTCCATCCATCTCTACTTAAGAATTATTGCTTTTGTGCCAGCTTGAGTAGAATTGCTTCAAGAATTGCTTTAGTGTAGAGCACTGTCCTGTCTTATCCTGTACTGCTGGTAGTTTTAGTGTTTCTATTGTGCAGTAAATAATTCTGATGAAGATCTTTTGTCTGATCATTTGTAACCCCAAATAATTGCCCCCTCTCCTGTGAGTGCTGAAGGAGAAAATGGGGCTGCACACACAGAGTTCCTTTGTGGGATTTGTCTGCTGACACTTTTCCGTGTCCTTTTTTATTCCTCTTCTCTCATGAGCAGCACCCAGTGTTTGTCTTTTAGTCCACCGGAATTCCCAGCATGGCCCCAAAGCAGTGCCCTGATCCCACACATTCCCCTCCCCTCATGTGCTGGCTGTGTTCAGCCACCAGAGAAAAGCACAGGCTGGTCGTGCAGGGTGGTTCAAGTGCATTTCCACTTGGAGAAACAACCTTCTCTCTCTCCAAGCACTCAGCCAAGGTCCATCCTCCCTTTGGATTCCCATGAACTCAGGGCAGGTGCAGAGTGACTCCGCTTGGTCCCACCTCTCTCCTGTTTTGTTTGGACACGCAGAGTTCACGGCCAAGAGGGCCGGACCTGGGCTTCTTGTCTTCGGGCTTGTCCCATGTGCTTCCAGAGGACTTGGAATATTGAAAGCAGACAGATTCTGAAACACCTGCTCCTGGTGCTGCCACAGTGCCCATACACTGGCGCTGCAGGCATGGCCTGCACTGAATGGCCAGTGCAGCAGGAGCCGTGGCTGCGGTAG
>NW_020915684.1:0-363 GCF_003984885.1 Neopelma chrysocephalum | reverse complement strand
CTCTGCCCCGGCATCGGGCAGGTGCAGGGTGTCCCTGCTCTTCCCCCTGTGCCATTTCCAGCTCCTGCGGGAGGCTGAACCCGGGACTTACGGAACAGTGCAGGACCAGGACTGCTGGGGCAGGCCCTGGCACAGCACAGCACTTGCACCCCCTGTGTTGTGAGACAGGCAGAAGGACACCAACCTCAAGGGGATTCGGATCCCCATGGTGAACATATCCATGAGAAATGTGCCATGATCTCTGCAGCGGGGGCACTGGAGGGATAAAAGACCAGCATGCAGAGCCTGTTCCTGCAGGAGAAACACAAGGAGCCAGAGTGAGGCCCTGGTGCTGCTGAGCCCCTGCCGTGCCCCCCGGGGTGA
>NW_020915683.1:0-818 GCF_003984885.1 Neopelma chrysocephalum | reverse complement strand
AGCGAGAAAAGGCCCTTTCTTCCCAGAAGAAGGGGCCTGACCCTCCAACTCCCTCCTGCCCTTTGTGCGCCGCACTCCGCTCTACAAGCGCAGCCGGGGTTCCCGACTCCGGGGCATCTTCTTTTGAAAGAATCCTCGACCGTATCCGATTTTGGCCCTCGGCCGGCCCCGGAACGCCAGGTGCGGCGGCCAGCGAACGGCGGCCCCATTTGCCCAGAACGAGGGGTCTGACCCTCCGGCTCCCGCCTGCCCCTTGTGCGCCGCAATCGGCTTTACGCGCGCAGCCGGGGCTCCCGGTCCTGGCGCCTTCGGTCTGGAAGGAATCCTCGACCGTATGCAATTTTAGCCCCCGGCCGGCTGTCGTACCGGCACACGAACGACGGCCCTTTTTGCCCAGAAGGAGGGGCCTGACCCTCCGGCTCTCGCCTGCTATTTGTGCGCCGCGATCGGCTCTAGGAGCGCAACCGGAGTTCCCGACTCCAGGGCATCCGGTCTTGAAATAATCCTCGACCGTATCCGATTTTGGCCCTCGGCCGGCCCCGGACCGCAAGGTGCGGCGGCCAGGGAACGACGGCCCTTTTTGCCCAGAAGGAGGGGCCTGACCCTCCGGCTTTTGCCTGCCCCTTGTGCGCCGCGATATGCTCTACACACACATCAGGGCCTCCCGGTCCTAGCGTCTTCGGTCTGGAAGGAATCCTCGACCGTATGCAATTTTAGCCCCCGGACGGCCGGCACGCCGGCCCTCAAACGACGGCCCTTTCTGCCCAGACAGAGGGGCCTGACCCTCCGGCTCTCGCCTGCTATTCGTACGCCGCAAT
>NW_020915682.1:0-462 GCF_003984885.1 Neopelma chrysocephalum | reverse complement strand
TTGAAGCTCTTCTTGCTTGCCAGGAGCTCCCTGTGTGCCAGGAGCCCAGCCCAGCTCAGCAGCACAGCAACAGCCCCAGGCAGCCCTTGCTCTGCCCCTCTGGGCTCCCTCCAGCTGTCCCTGGGGCTCCAGGGGAACCTGCTGGCACACAGCTGAAGGGAATCATGATGTTCCTCCTCTCAGCTGGGCGCAGACACTTCTTTCAGCACTGTCATTTCTCCAAACAGACACAGAGTTAAGTCCAAGAGTCCCCTTTTCATGTCCCATCATTAGACAGGAAACCCAGACAGTGCCCAGGAGGGATCTCCTTCACCTGCACTGAGGGAAGGGACTCAGCTGAGTCAACAGAGGTGTCTCCTTGTGGCTCTGCAGAGCTGGGGCCAGAAGGACACTCCGCTCCCTCCACAACCCCCATGGGCTGGGATTCCTCCTGCCTCACTTCAGTGGGCCCAAAACAGGCCC
>NW_020915681.1:0-1625 GCF_003984885.1 Neopelma chrysocephalum | reverse complement strand
CTGCACACGGGAATCCAATGATACAAAGTAAGCCCTTCCTTTGATGCGGCCAAATAACCTGTTATAGGGTACCCATTGCACTGTACTGATTTCAAAAATCCCTCTGGGTGATGCACATGCTTGGACCGACTCCCAACCCCTCTCTGGGTTGTTGCCCTGCACTTATCTTTCCGAGAGCCGGGGATGTGAATCCATCTCTGATGCAAAGGAGGGGCACCTGGGCTGGCTCAGAGGTTCCTGCCGTCGTGAGATCACTTGGAGTCAACTACGAGAAAGAAAACCAGACACAATGTCTGAGTAGCGTGGCACGTGACCCCAGCCCCAAAGATCCCTCTACTCACTGTCACTGAGGCGGGTCCTCGGGTCACTGGCTCTGACCAGAGTTGGACAATGTGCTGTCATCTTCTGGGATACCTGAGTGAGCAAGAGATAAAATCAGAGAGCATTTCTAAAGCTGCAGTGGATCCCTGCTCCTCCTGCTGCCTCCCCGAATTGCCTGGAAGGCTCCTCTCTTTCCAGCTGCTACTGAGACCACCCCTTCAAATACAATGGGGAAATGCTCAAACGCTGAGCACTCAAAGAGTTAGGGATTGACTGCTCACAAGGAAAGCTGAAAGCCTCTAAACCCCATCAGACTGCATGCCAAAGCAATGTTACACCCCACTAAGTGGACAGACAGCCGCTGCAAAAAGAACACAGATGCAGAGGCTTGAGCTGACGTACCACCTCGTGGTGACTGTCTCGGGCTCCTTTAGCTTGACCTCTTATCAAATGGACCTTCGGTACATTCAGCACACAGGCAAAGGGTTGTGTATCGCCTAGAAAAAAAATTAAACAGTTACAACATATATGTATAGATTGAACAAATAGACAACATCCTAAAACTAACACCAAATTCGGTTCGGGAGTAAAATTCTCACCTCGCTCGTCTCCCTGCTGAGCCCCTACCCCTCGAGACCGATTGTGCACCATCTGGAAAATAAAAAACAAACAGGCACAAGATAAAGAACTCCTATGGCTAAAACTGACATCCTTCATCCAACACCCAATACAACCTTCTTCCTAGGGCTGCTTCAACTCGTCTCGGTCTGGGGTGCATCGTGTCCACTTATCATCTGAAAAAAAACACAAAAAACAAAGGGTTAGTCAGGTCAGCTGCATGGTCACTGAGACCTTAACCATTTAAAAGATCTCATTTACCCTGAGCAAATGAGAACTCTGACAGCAGCATATGAGAAGACAAATGACAACCCAGCTTCAAGGCCCTGCTATCCCAGTACCATCAGCTCCACAACACTCAGCTCTAACGATTGCACACGAGTTACGGACACCTGCTCCATCCAGCAGGACTGTACAGCCATCAGCTTGAGTGTCTAAGGTAACTGACATGTTGATGTGAGACTCTGAGCGATATTCCATCTACCCACTGATCCACATAGCAGGGCAAAGCAGTTCCAAGCCAAGACCAAGTGAGACATCCCGCACCCATGACAACACAGACCCTGTGACACAAAAAACCCTAAGGACACGAAACACGGACGAGACAAAGGACGTGACACAGACCGGAACTGCTCTGCCCTGCACACGGGAATCCAATGATACAAAGTAAGCCCTTCCTTTGATGC
>NW_020915680.1:0-955 GCF_003984885.1 Neopelma chrysocephalum | reverse complement strand
CCATGCATGGAATTCCCATGGGAGTTGGATGACTCAGATTCATCCACAGAATTCCCACAGGAATTCCCGCGTTCCTCAGTTCCATCTTCCCAAATCCCACATTCCCAAATCCCCCATTCCCATGGGAATTCCATCTCTCTCACCTTTGCGCTCCAGTGCCTCCCGCCCGCATCCAACGAATCTCCGGAGCGCTTCTGGACAGGTGTTCTCCAGGTAATGTGTCAGTCTCTCCACTGCGATCCCATCGTGTTCCCATCTCCTCTTGGTGATCTGGGCAGCTCCATCGGCCGCCACGAAGCTCCTGGATCCCAGCTCGAAGGAGATGAAATCCCGCCCATCGATGCCGTCCCGACGGGACCCACGGACACTCCCATCGGACAGGAGGTCACAGCCAGAAAGTGTCTGCACCGTGTGGAGACCTGGGGGGTGGTATCAGACCCATGGAGACTCTGGAATTGTGTCCCAGTCCCACAGAGCCCCATTCCAGCCCTATGGAGCCCCAGAGTCCAGTGGAGAAACACAGAGTGTCATCTCAGCCCCTTGGAGCCCCATGGATCCCATCCCAGTCCCACACATCCCATTCCAGCCCCTTGGAGTGCCTCGGATCCCCATCCCAGCCCCACACATCCCATCCCAGTCCCACACATTCCCCCATTCACTGGCCCCCCCCACTCACCCCCACTCCAGTTGTACCGGGCCCCCACTGTCTCCAGGTTGTTGGCAGCCAGGAGCCGGTTCCATTCAGCAGTCTGGGTCCCTCTATCCCAATATCCCGGCTCGGCTCCGGCCGCCATCCACGGCGTCAGCGGTTGCATCCGGCCCCGCTCGCTGTCGTAGCGCACGAAGGGGATCCCGTCCACGTATCCCATGATCATGTACTGAGGGATCCCCGGGCTGGGCTCTGACATCGCCACATCCAGGTAACGCAGGGAGTGGAGAACTGGGGGGACACGGA
>NW_020915679.1:0-1450 GCF_003984885.1 Neopelma chrysocephalum | reverse complement strand
GATCTGCTCTGCAGCCCCTGCCCAGGCAGAGCTGCCCCTGGGCACTGGGCTGGGGATGGCTCTGGCAGCACTGGCAGGGAGCTGAGCTGGGCACAGGGAGGGGCTGCTGGCAGGAACAGCTCCTCACCCAGAGACAGGTAGGCAGGAAGAGGGAGCTGCTGCCACAAGTGGTGGGCAGGGGGATGTGGGCCCCTCCCTGCTGTCCCTGTGGCACAGACCCCTTCCCTGAGCAGCTCCTCCCTGGGCTCCTTTCCCAGCCCAAGCAGAGCCTGTGCCCTCAGGCCCACGGGGGCTGGGCTGTGCATTGCCCTGCAGCAGCCAGAGCCCAGGCAAGGACAAGGCCCTGATTTCCAGCTGTCTCTCTGTGTCCCTCCTCCCTTGGCAGCAGCACTGTGGCATTTCACTGCCATCCCCTGCTGCCTGGGCTCTCCTTGTTCTCACCAGTGGGTTTTCTGAGCCACTGTGGGGTTTGGGGGGGGCAGATTCCTGTCCAGACACAAACCCTTTGGCTGCTGCTGTGGGGATGTGTCTGTGGGAGCCAAGTGCCCAAGTGCCCTCCAGGCACCTTCAGGGCATTCAGCTGTTTGCCCAGGTGTCCTGCAGGGCTGCAGGTGCCCTCCAGAAGGGCACAGCTCTGCCATAGGATCTCTGTGCTGCACAGGATGCCCATGGAGAAAACTCCTCAGTGCTAAATCCATGGAAATGCTCTGGGCAGCTGCAATCAGCATTTTGTGTCTCACTCTGGGAGGGGAGAGATGAAAAGGTGAGGACTGTGTCAATCTGTTCTTTGGACATGGATTCCTGGATCTCTGTGCAGTTTCTTTGGAGGGGAACAGTTGAGTGTGATGCTCCTCCAGCTCCAAGCTGCCAGCACAGGGCAGCTGAGCCCAGGACTGATAGGCAGAGCAGCTCTTCTCTCTGCACTGAGGGACCGTCCTGTGCCCCTCAGAACCCACAAGACTTGACCTGCAGTGCAATAGGAATGTCAGGGATATCAGAATTCCACAACCACTTCTAACTGTAGCAGGTGCAAGTGGATGAACAAATACAAAGAATTCCCTCAGCTCAGTCCTTCAATTGGGCAAATTACAGATAGTAAAGCTGAGAAGCTCTTTGATGTATCACAAATACATTTAATATGAGATCACCCTGCATTCCAGGTTCCCTCTCCAGCAGAGAAAGAATGAGTCCCTGGGAGCCCATCCCAGAGTTCCTGCTTCCAATGGTCCCCTCAGCCAGCAAAAGCCAGAGCTCAGGGGAGGGAGCTGCAGAGAGGTCTGAGAGAGGAGAGAGAGCCTGAGAGTGGGGTGGCTGTGAGACATGTAATGTTTGACTGCAGAAGCCTGGTCTAACTCAGCACTGACTTTTCCTCTTCAACAGGTCAAAATATGCTGGGGAAGGAACAAATGTCCAACAGCAGCTCCATGGCCCAGTTCCTCCTCCTGGCATT
>NW_020915678.1:0-3222 GCF_003984885.1 Neopelma chrysocephalum | reverse complement strand
AGCTCTGGCTGTTCCCTGGAACACAAAACCATGCCATCACCCTCTTAGTGATCTCTTGCACCACAAATTTCCCCATTTGAGTAGCATTCCTTTTTCCCCACCTTCAGTCTGAACCTTCCAGGCTGCACTCTAGGGGTTTCTTTTTCTTTCCAACACAAAGAAAAGCTGCATCCTGTCAGATCTCCTCTAGACTCTCTCCAGTTCTTCCTTATTCCTCCAGAATGGGGAACCTCACAGACAGACCAGTCCAGATGTGGTGACCCCAGGGCTGAGTCCAGGGGGGTGACAACTCCCTTGTCTGGGTGCCCACACTCGCCCTAAGGCAGCCCCATGTGCAGTTGGCCTTAAATCAATTCTTTATAATGTCACGGAATCAAGTGGCACCGTGACACTGCAGGGCCTCATGGAACCAAAGGAATGCAGGGACACTGTGGAATCTCAGGGAACCAAGGGCCCATTGTGACATGCAGGGTCTCTTTGGAACAAAAGGAACTCTGAGACATCTCAGAACCTCCTGGAACCAAGGGGCCACTGTGCGTCCCCAGAACTCCATGGAATCAAGCAGAGCCGCTGCCTCCCCCCCGCCACCGCACGGACTGGAGTCGCCGGCTCTGCCCCGCTTGGACACCTCTGGAGTCAGCGTGTTCTTGGGCAGCACAACTGATCTCAGACCAGAGAGTTTCCCAGATTTTGCTTTGCCCCCTCTTTCCCATGGTTTTCTTTTTTATTCTTTGTTCATTCGGGGGAAAAGGGGAAGGGAGGCACGTGTTGATCCCTGTTTTTATCTGTTTACAAAAGGGAGTTGGGGCAGGAAGGGAGAGAGAAGGCAATTTCTCTCTCTTCTGTTGCTTTGAACTGTTCTGTTGGTATTGCTGGTTTTTGCTGCTATATTGTCAGTAAATTGCTATTTTTTGACTTATACCTCCTTATATTTTGTCTCCCTGTATTGGTGGGGAATAAAAGGGGAGTGAGTTCATTTGATTGGAGTTCCCGCCCCAATATGTGTCTTTAAACCAGGACAGGTTGCTCAAGCGATCCCTGAAATTTGGCATCATCCACAGAGGACTTAAAAATACATTTTGTCCCATTACATAGAGAGACAATAAATATGTTCTGTAGTGGTGTTCAAGGGCTGGTCACTGAGGGATTTCACCAGGAAGTTGCTGCCAAGAGGACTTTGTACCATGGATTTTATTGGACACTCTTCATTCAGCCAACTTCCCACCCACCACATGTTTCACTTGTCCAGTCCAGCTCTCACAAGTCTGGCCATAAGGAGACCACAGGAGACCATATCAAGGGTCTTGATAAAGTCTGGGCACACAACATCCCCTTCTTTTCCCTCCCACAGGGGTTCTGAAATCCCTGCCTTGTCCTTCCCATGCCTGGCAATGGCTGCAGGAGGACTTGCCAGATCCTCTTCCCTGCTGAGCCTGAGCAGTCTGGAACTCTGCCAACCCTCCTTGCTGCCCTGTTTGCAGACGGCTTCCATGTCTGCCTTTGCCAAGGCCCCAGGAAGCTCTGGGATGGCTCTGGCCTTTCCAAGGCTTTGGGAGAGGTCTCCCAGTGACACTGCCCAGCCTTCTCCATATCCCTGACACCAAAACCTTTTCCACATCCCACACTTCCAGAGGAGTGCCCAGGACACAACACAGGTTGTCCTGGTGGTTCTGGAGAATGAGAAGGGATTTCTTCCTCGAGGCCAACCCCTCCAATTGGATTTGAGTGCAGCTGAAAGGTTCCCTGAGCATTTTCCCCAGTGCCTCCCTGCCCTGAAGGTTTGTGGCCATCAGGCTGGAGCTGAGGGGGTTGGGCAGGTGCCTGAGGAGGGTGTAGAACAAGGGCTGTGTCCAACTCTGCCAGGAGGGCTGTGCTGGGCAAGGAGGAGGAGGCTGCAGAAAACAGTGGCACTGGGGAGGTGAGAGGAGCAGGTGGAGAGAACTTGTGCCTGCCCACGCTGGGCAGGAGCTGCCCCAGGATGGCAGCTCTGAAGCACTCACAGGATGTCCCTATGAACAGGAGGGGAAGACTGGATCTGAAAATGAAACCTGGAAAGCAGAGAGCAGGAGTGTCATGGTGTCAGTGCAGGAGAGCTCCAGCCCTGGAGCAAGGTGACAGAAGAAGTGACCCAGTTCATCAGGGTCACACAAAGTGTCTGGGACAAGCAGGAAATGGTGACTGTAGATGACAGAAAGGCCCCGAGCCAGGGTGCAGCTCTGCTGGAGACAACCCTTCCAGTGCATGGGTCTTGCAGAGAGCAGGGCTGGCAAAGAGCCCAGTGCTGGTCATGGGATGGGGCGACAGCAGGAAACACTCTGTATGTGCCAAAGGTGCAGGAAATGGCAGTGACAGTGCTGGGAGCAGAGACTGTGCTGTCCCCAGTCAGGGTTCACTCCCAGTGATGGGGCTGTAGCAGGTTTCCAAGTTTTCCTCCAGAAGACCCACAATGAGGCTGTTCCCAACCACAATTACGTGGCAAGTCTTGAGGCAGAGGAGGAAGAGATTATTCTGAAGGTTGGGGACATTCCATATACCCTTTAGGGAAAACTCCACTGATGATATCTTACTGTCCTAGTCCCTTCTATCAATGGATATATTTGGCTCTAACCTTTAAATTCTTTATCTCCTTTGACTTATTTATGTCCCCTCTCCCCTGCTTGAATTCCTGTGAGTGAGAGCATTTCTTTCCTGTTTGGTGCTCACTGAAGCTGTGCAGGCAGCTCAGAGGGTGACCCATGGAGCTGTGGGTGCCTCTGGCTGCATCCCAGTGCCCAGCTGTGCTCTGTGCTTTGGGAAAGGGCAGAAGTGCCTCTGCTGGAGGGCAGTGCCACTCCTGCCTGCAGAGCCCTTCCTGCTTGCACAGGGGCAATGCTGCCCAGCCGGGCTGCTTTCCTGCTGGGCAGGGAAAGGGACAGGCCAGAAGGCAGGGCAGGGATGGAGCAGACACACTGAAGTGTCCTCAGTGCAAAGCAAACGTGGACTTCTGAGTTGGTCCCTTGATGTTCCTCCATGGAGGGACAACCAACCTCTTGCAGGTGGGGTGAGAGGCCAGGGCTGGGAATGGGGGTTGCAGGGGCTGCTCTGTGACAGTGGCCCTGAGGCACCTTCCCAGGCTGTCCCTGGAACAAAGGGACTGTGCCAGGAGCTCTGGCTGTGCAAGGACACTGCTGGGTGCCCCCCACCCTGCACACTCCCACTCTCAGCTGGGCACTGGCATTTGCT
>NW_020915677.1:0-998 GCF_003984885.1 Neopelma chrysocephalum | reverse complement strand
AGGCAGACACATTCTCAAGCACCAGACTCCAAAAAGCATTTGGGTTGTGCTTGCCAAAACAAACCAACCTCCCCCATCCCTTCTGAACATTTGACACATTCAGGCTGCAAAACCCTGTCACTGCCTGAATGGGGGGGAAAATGTTAACACACAACCAGGCATTTCCTTGGGCTTTCCAGCTGACCTGGAGATATTGGGCACTCTTTCACGTCAAATTATGAACCAAGCGAACGAGATTATGGCTCTGTGGGTCACCTCTAAACACCCTGAGCACTTTGGTTTTATGTTTACATGACAATAGAGGAGCAAAATCCTGGAATAAAAATGGGATTCCCTTATCTAAACACTATCCCCATTACCTACACAAATTCTTTTACACTCCTACCAAAGCAGCTGACAGACATGGGGGCATTTTCAGGGAAATAGGTCCCTGCCACTGACAAAGCTGGCCACAGTCTCACAACCAACAGCAATTCCACAAACCACAAGTGCTTCATCTGCTCTTGTCCACAGACCAACTTCATATTTTCTATCCTAGCCATTCATTTATCAGATTGCACCCCTCCCTGCCATTACAACGAGAATATGAACACAATTCTGGTTCACAGGCAAACTGCAGCATGACTGGATTATACATTTCTAACTGGAGCTTTCAGGAAAACCCCTCACAGTTGAAGCCAGTTTTCAACAGCACCCTCAGGCAGCCAGGAACCAAAGCCTGTGGCTATAGGAGAAACTAGGAACCCTTTCTGATTTCCCCCTCATATAAAAAAGGTTTGTTTTTCTCCTTAGTTGGTCTAGCTAGTAGTTTGGAAACAAACCTGTATCTTGGAGGAGCAAGTGGAGAAGGTGGCGTTTCAACAACCTGTTTTGTTCACAAAAACAAAGAGGAGAGGGGGAGGAAAGGTTAGCTCAAGGAACTCAGAGCAATGCAACAAGTTGAGATGATATAACATTGAAAACTGACCTGGTTGTCATCACTCTCCTCACTGTCACTC
>NW_020915676.1:0-331 GCF_003984885.1 Neopelma chrysocephalum | reverse complement strand
TGCCAATTGCATTTGAGGAACCCGAGAACACAAGTCCAGGTGGAAAACCTGGGTATAACAATATTCCAGGTAACAAACCCAAGAGAATCCAGGCAGGTGCGTCATCCCAAGGTGTCTCCCAGGCAGCCTGGTGGGTTCTGGGAAACCCCCACAGATCCCCAGTGACTCAGCTGCCCTCTTGAGACCTGGGGATGTGCTGGAGCACAGCGAGGGCCTGGCAAGGTGGTGGCTGAGTTTGTTCTAAAGTGTGTTGGATTCCCCTTGTGCTGGTGACAGGTGACACCCGGGGCTGACACGGGCTGTGTGTTCTGGGTCAGTGGGGTGCATTGGG
>NW_020915675.1:0-1687 GCF_003984885.1 Neopelma chrysocephalum | reverse complement strand
CCCAGTGACTCCCAGTCCTCCCCAGTCCATCCCAGTCCATCCCAGTGACTCCCAGTGACTCCCAGTCCACCCCAGTGACTCCCAGTCCATCCCAGTGCCTCCCAGTGCCTCCCAGTGACTCCCAGTCCTCCCCAGTCCATCCCCCTCCATCCCAGTGCCTCCCAGTGACTCCCAGTCCACCCCAGTGACTCCCAGTCCATCCCAGTGCCTCCCAGTGACTCCCAGTCCACCCCAGTGACTCCCAGTCCATCCCAGTCCATCCCAGTCCATCCCAGTCCACCCCAGTGCTCCCAGTGCCTCCCAATGACTCCCAGTCCACCCCAGCGTCTCCCAGTCCACCCCAGTGCCTCCCAGTGACTCCCAGTCCATCCTAGTCCATCCAAGGGCCTCCCAGTGCTCCCAGTGACTCCCAGTCCATCCCAGTGCCTCCCAGTGACTCCCAGTGCTCCCAGTGACTCCCAGTGCTCCCAGTGACTCCCAGTCCATCCCAGTGCCTCCCAGTGACTCCCAGTCCACCCCAGTGCCTCCCAGTCCATCTCAGTCCATCCCAGTCCATTCCAGTCCCTCCCAGTATAACCCAGTAACCCTCAACCACCCTCCCAGTGCCTTCCCCATCCCCTCCCAGTCCCTCCCAGTATAACCCTGGGCCAGGTAAGAGACAGAGGTGAGGGGGCGTGGCCTGACCCTGCGTGGGCATGACCAGGCTTCCTCCTCACCCTATCGCTGCTGCTGTCGGCGCTGGACCCCGTTGGCCACGCCCACGAGGCCCGGAGGCACCTGGAGAGCCTGAAGGTGGGCGTGGCTTGGGGGTGGGCATGGCTCCGTAGGCCACACCCCTCCCTTTCTTAGCCACGCCCCCCCAGGAGGCCGACCCGCTGTGATTGGGCTTCGCGGCCGACGCGGCCTCGCGATTGGAGGCGGCGCTGGGGGTGCTGGGATTGGGGGCGGGGCCGGGACCGGTGTGGCTCCACCTCCCCGAGAAGGTAAGGAGTACTGGTTTGTACTGGTTTATACTGGGAGGGGGTGC
Organism: Neopelma chrysocephalum; assembly: GCF_003984885.1. Lineage (NCBI taxonomy): Eukaryota > Metazoa > Chordata > Aves > Passeriformes > Pipridae > Neopelma > Neopelma chrysocephalum. The sequence goes on along the minus strand of NW_020915675.1, from coordinate 660 downwards.
GGGATGCACTGGGAGCGATTTTTAGGGTTACTGGTTTATACTGGTTTCTACTGGTTTATACTGGGAGGGGCTGCAGGACTCACTGGGAGTGATTTTTGGGCTTACTGGCTTATACTGGGAGGGAGCACGGGACCCACTGCGAGTGATATTTGGGCTTTTTGGTTTATACTGGTTTCTATTGGTTTCTGCTGGTTTCTACTGGGTTGCAGGACACATTGGGAGTGATTTTTGGGGTTACTGGTTTATACTGGTTTCTACTGGGAGGGGTTGCAGGATGCACTGGGAGTGATTTTTGGGGTTACTGGTTTCTACTGGTTTCTACTGGGAGGGGTTGCGGGACGCACTGGGAGTGATTTTTGGGCTTACTGGTTTCTACTGGTTTCTACTGGGAGGGGTTGCATATGCACTGGGAGTGATTTTTGGGGCTTACTGGTTTCTACTGGTTTATATTGGTTTCTACTGGTTTCTACTGGTTTATACTGGAGGGGGTGCAGGACACACTGGGAGTAGTTTTGGGGCTTACTGGTTTCTATTGGTTTTTACTGGTTTATACTGGTTTATACTGGTTTCTTCTGAGAGGGGGTGCAGGACTCACTGAGAGTGATTTTTGGGTTTACTGGTTTCTACTGGGAGGGGGGTTCATACTGGTTTCTACTGGGA
>NW_020915674.1:0-328 GCF_003984885.1 Neopelma chrysocephalum | reverse complement strand
GGGGGGAACTGGGGCACACTGGGGGACACTGGCAGAGAACTGGGGAGTTACTGCGGGATTATCAGGACACATGGGGGAACACTGGGAGGTTACTGGGCCATACTGGGGGTTACTGGGTGCTCACTGGAGGATCACTGGGCCATACTGGGGGTTACTGGGTGCTCACTGGAGGATCACTGGGCCATACTGGGGGGCAGTGGGAGGTCACTGGGACACACTGGGTGGTCACTGGGGGGTTACTGGTCGGTACTGAGAATCACTGGGAGGTCACTGGGATATACTGGGGTCTAGGGATCCCCTTACCCAGATGTGGTACATTTCCCCCCCC
>NW_020915673.1:0-755 GCF_003984885.1 Neopelma chrysocephalum | reverse complement strand
AACATTCCCTGCCTGAATCATAACCCAAATGGAACAGTTTGGATACAATTCCCAAATATTTTGGAAACTCCAGTCATTACTGACACCAGGATGGAAATTCAGCAGATAACTAAAGCCAGTCACCTTGGGAGCCCACAACCAGCGGGGCTGAGGGAGGCCCTGGCAGCTCCCCAGCACCTCCCTCTCAGTGGGACACCTCTGGCAGCCTCTCCCAGCTCGGGAACCCTCCAGTTTGCAACACTCCAAAGACCCTCGCTGATGCCCAGGACAATTCTGATCCCCCTCAACAAACACTCCTCCAGCTGTGACCCTTGTCTGTTGGGAAACACAAAGGGATTTGGGGGAGTGTTTCCCTGACAACAAGGAGAATTTGGGACAGGGACCTTTCCACACCCAGCTATTGATGTGTCCACACATCTCTGCCTGGGTGTGGGTGTGAATTGACTGTGGTGGGAATGATGTTGTTGTGAATCTATAATTCAGTCACTGTTAAAATTGTAGCAGATGCTATTGAACCAGTTGATAATTGTGCAACTGGATACAAATCCTTTGTGTCCTGACCCTCTTGCACCCCAAGGCTCTGTAAATCATCCCCTTTCATCAAAAAATATCTATTTTTCATCACTTCCACTTTAAAATCTTCCTGCTTAGCTAAACAATAAAACAACTCTAATAAGTTGTTGATGTCTTGAAGACTTGAAGACAATTAAAGGAAGGGAAATAATTTGTTTTTCAGTGTTTTAATGGGTCCCACA
>NW_020915672.1:0-747 GCF_003984885.1 Neopelma chrysocephalum | reverse complement strand
GAACCTCCCCTGGGGCAAGTTGAGTCTTTTCCTCTCCTCCCATGGCTCGGTAGCAGGGAGACAACACTGACACTCTCCTTGCTCTGAGCCTCATTCAGGGAACTCCAGAGAGCAACCAGGTCACCCCTCTCTTTCTGAAAATTAAACATCCCCTGTTCCTGCCACTGCTCCTCACATGTTGTGTTCTCCTCATCCTTCACCACTTTCCCTTCCCATGTGTCCCAGCAGAGCCCAGCACTGGGACCCCACAGTGGCACCTTGCTGGGCCCAGCTCAGACCAGCGCTAAGGAGGAACCAACAGGAGACTTTGGGGAGCACGGGAGGCCTCCTGGAATCACAGGGATTGCTTTCTCAATCCCAATGGGAAAGGCCAGATATAGAGACAGGCTGGGAGAGATGGAAGCACAGAGGGAAGGGAATGAATGCCATGGAAGGGGCAGCTCCTCATGTCTGGACCAGCTAAAAAGGTCCAGAGCAGCCTGACAGGGCTGGGATGCTTTGGGGCCCCTCCTCACAACACACCCCCAAACCACAGCACACCAGGGACACGGGGGGACCTCACTCATCACACCCCACCTCTCCAAAGCTTTGCTCACACCTTCAGCCCTCCCTGACACGCACCAGCAACTCCAGCCTTTGCCCTCTAATCCTCACAGTTCAAAGCTGCTGCCAAGGTCAGATGGACACGGCCTCAAGGGCAGGACATGGAATCACAGAATTCCACAAAGGAATGCCCCCACCATTACA
>NW_020915671.1:0-3091 GCF_003984885.1 Neopelma chrysocephalum | reverse complement strand
AGCCAGAAGCCTCTGGAAATCAGCACAGCCACTGAAACGGGAGCCAGCCCTAAAAGAGTTAACTGAGATATCTTGGCCTGCTAAGAAACCCCAATACCTGTGTTGCTAGAAGAACATTTTAGGAGCACTGGTTAATATCATGTTCTCTTCTGCTCACTGGACCAAAGGACTTATTATAGAAAGAATAGGAGTAGTACACATATGGTAATAAATAAGGTAAATTAGACGTTTGAATAAGATATAGAAGGCCCAAAGCCAGGATTTTGCAAGCTTGAAGAATTCAGGTCACCTGACAAAGAAAATTGAAGAAGTCAAATCAAGGAAGACATCCATGGCGACCACCAGAGGGATGAAGGCTTGAGGAGAAGACCCCCAGAGTAGAAGACTGTGCATGCCTGGAAAGACTCCACCCAGAGACCAGCCTACTTGTTAACATGTATGTTAAATGATTTAGCCATGTATCTAAAGTGTATAAAATGGCTTCCTTTTGCACATTCAGGTCGAGCAAGCTTGTCCAGCGTGAGCTGGCTTGCTTGTAACATTGAATAAACAAATACTTTGCAGCTTAAAGATACAAAAGTCTCTGAGCAGTTAATCATATCAAGGTTTTTCAGCAGCAAAGAGGGTTGGCAGAGTTCCAGACTGCTCAGGCTGGGAAGGGGATAGGGTAAGTCCTCCTACAGTCATTCTCAGGCATTGGAAGGACAAGACAGGAATTGCAGAACCCCTGTGGGAAGGAATAGAAGGGGATGTTGTGTGCCCAGACTTTATCAAGGCCCTTGACATGGTCTCCTGTGGTCTCCTTATGGCCAGATTGGTGAGAGCTGGACTGAAGAAGTGGAAGATGTGGTGGTTGGGAAGTTGGCTGAATGAAGAGAGTCAAATAAAATCCATGGTACAAAGTCCTCTTGGCAGCAAGTTCCTGGTGAAATCCCTCAGTGACCAGCCCTTGAACACCACTAGAGAACATCTTTATTATCTCTCTGTACAATGGGACAAAATGTATTTTCAAGTCCTTTGTGGATGATGCCAAATTTCAGAGAGCCCTTGAGCAACCCTTCCTGGTTTAAAGATACATATTGGGGTGGGAACTGCAATAAAATTAATTCACTCCTGTTTTATTCCCCACCAATACAGGAAGACAAAATACAAGGAGGTATAAGTGAAAAAATATAGTTTACTGACAAGAAATATGACAGCAAAAACAACAATACCAACAGAAGAGTTCAAAGCAACAGCAGAGAGAGAAATTGCCTCCTCTCTCCCCCCCACTCCAACTCTTTTTTGTAAACAGATGAAAACAGGGATCGATATGTGCCTCCCTTCCCCCTTTTCCCTCTGGGGGGAGGCAGCAGTTCTGCTTGATTCCATGGAGTTCTGGGGAGGCACAGTGGCCCCTTGGTTCCAGGAGGTTCTGAGATGTCTTAGGGTTCCTTTTGTTCCAAAGAGACCCCGCATGTCACAATGGGCCCTTGGTTCCCTGGGATTCCACAGTGTCCCTGCATTCCTTTGGTTCCATGAGGCCCTGCAGTGTCACGGTACCACTTGATTCCGTGACATTACAAAGAATGAGAATGGCCCCTTGATTTAAGGCCAACTGCACATGAGAATGCCTTGGGGGGAGTGTGGGAACCCAGACAAGGGAGTTGTCACTCCCCTGGACTCAGCCCTGGGGTCACCACATCTGGACTGGTCTGTCTGTCTGTGAGGTTCCCCATTCTGAAGGAATGAGGAAGAACTGGAGAGGGTCTAGAGGAGATCTGACAGGATGGAGCTTTTCTCCATATTGGAAATAGAAAGAAATCTCCACAAAGAGTAGCATGGAAGGTTCAGACTGAAGGTGAGGAAAAAGAAATGTCACTGAACAGGGACCCTTGTGCTGCAAGAGGTCACCAGGATCATCCCATGGCTTTGTGTTCCAGGGAAGAGCCAGAGCTGGTGCAGAGACATCAGGGAGGGTCTAGAAATGCTGCTGGGAGGGGGGTGGGAAAGCAGGAGGGGTGTGTGCAGCCCAGATTTTGGCCTTTGTTATTCCTCCCCCTCCCATCCCACTGCCCCCCAAACAGCCCTGAGCCAGCCGGGAGGGACAGGATCTGCTGGGCCAGGGCCTGGGGCTCAGGCCTTGGCCTTTGTGCTCCACAAAACCAAGGCAGGCTTTGCTCAGCATTGCAGGGGCCTGCCCAGAGCCTTTGTCTGCCTGCACTCCTGGCCTCCAAGGAGCTGCTCCAAGGAGTCCCTGGGGAGGCTTTGTCAGTGCCTGCCCTCAGTGGGGCCCAGCAATGCTTCAAGGGACTTGGAGTTGGGCTTCTGACTTCTTGAGCAGCTTCTTCCATCTTCTCTCAGTACCTCAGCATCATGGGCTGGGCTGCAAACACACCGTGGGGCTCATTAAAATGCAGAAATCCCTCAGGATCTCTTTGTCTTCCTTTAATTGTCTTCAAGGCAATTTCAAAATAAGTTTTCAAAGTTTGTACTTTTTTTTTTTTTAATTCAATGATGGATATTTTGTAGTTCAGAGAAGAGGTGATAGAGGTGTTCTCCAAGTGATCTTGATGCTGAGTGTCTCCTCAGGAGATCCACACTGACCCTGGATGATCAGCCTTGCTCCTCACCCCTCCACCTCACCAGTTCTGACATGGCCCATCTTGGATTGACAGCTGATGCAACTCCATCAGTTGCATCATCCATGCAACTGTGGGATCCATTAAAACACTGAAAAACAAATTATTTTCCTTCCTTTAATTGTCTTCAAGTCTTCAAGACTTCTACAGCTACTTGAAGTTGTTTTGTAGTTTAGCTAAGGAGGAGAATTTTGAAGTGCAAGTCATGAAAAATATGTATTTTTTGATGAAAGGGAATGATTTACACAGAGCCTTGGGATGCAAGAGGGTCAGGGTGCAAAGGATTTGTATCCAAAGAGAAGGGGGCAAAAGACATTAGTAGAACTTAATAATTGACCAGTTGAACAGTTATCAAGTGATTCAATAGCATTTGCTACAATTTTAACAGTGACTGAATTAGAGATTCACAACAACAACAACATTCACCCCACAATCAAGTCACACCCACACCCAGGCAGAGATGTGTGGAC
>NW_020915670.1:0-2483 GCF_003984885.1 Neopelma chrysocephalum | reverse complement strand
CCATGGGAGCAGTGAAGCTAATTAGATAGTTTCCATGGACACAGCCTAACTTTTGCAATACCTCAAACTTCAATTGTGGGGCTATTACTTCACCCAACAATTCCCCCTTATCTGTAGTTGTGCAGCAAAGACTGCCTGTATCGTATCCTGCAGGGCCCTTTTGCAGGAACGACACTAGACAAGGCAGCATCAGCAACACAACCACAATCACCAATCTTCCAGAAGTACAAGACCCCCCCTTTTGGTTGTGCAGGGATTCCTGGCCAGATTCTAATTTCTACAAAGGAGTTCTTTAAAGTAAATGAAGACCTGGAAATGGACACATTTAAAGGCTGATTAGGAAATAACTGAAAAGCAAGAGTTACAGCTCGAAGTTCCACAAATTGAGGAGAATCCTCTTGATGAACATAACCAAAACCTCATCAGGTTCCATAAGAGTGGAATTACTTATAGTGGGAATTTGAAGAGTTCATATACCATCCAGAATAAGGACTCACTGTGGTTCAACAGAATCATGTTACACATCTTTTTAAAATCTTGACACTTATCGAAAGTATTTTTAAGTCTGCATTTCCACACAGTTTCTCTCTCTCACACAGTCTTTTTCCCAGCATACATAGGTGGCCACCTCAGTCATCCGTCACTCACACACACATTTTAAGTATTTATTAGCTGTGTACTTCTTATCAGTCTCATAACTTGTGAGGGGAATGTACGCCACATTTGGTAACATTAAATTAGAAATCTTGAACAACTTTCCATGCAAAAGACAAGTACAACAGGAAAGGCCAGGATACCATCCTGGGAAGTTTCAAACTGTTTCATAGAACAAGGACACCCTTATTTTATCACAAAAATTCCAGTTTTCACTCAGGGTAGCCTGTTATTGGACACCTTCCCAAAAAGAACCAGGATCTCTAGGCAACAGAATAACTTCTGCAGGGGGCAAGACTACCCCCTTTTGTCTTTCCTTCTTCACCTTTTCCCGCTCTTTGCCCCCCCCTGCGTCTCCCGTGGAGAGGGAGGGAGGGAGGGGAAGGAGGGGGAATAGAGGTTGGGTTTATTCGGAAAAAAATCAAGAAGAGGAGTCAAATTGCCTTTGCTCTCCTCATGTCGCAACTTTAGCTATGTGGTCTGCAGAAAAAGAATGATACATAGGAGGAGAGGAACAGCTGCAGATGGACACGTTCTGGGGGGGGGGAGGGGGAGAAGGTGGTGGTGTAAAACAGGGGAGAAGACAGACAGTACCCCCACTGCACCGCCTAACTCTGCGGCCGCCGCTGCCAGCCCACCGCCCCCCCCGGGGTCAGCGCTGCTGCAGGCACGCTGCAAGGGAGAGGAGGGTTGTCAGGGGAAACACCCGCCGCGAAAGTAGAATTACTGAAGAAGGGGGAGGGATCCCCCTCCTTCATCCCGCTCGGGACCATGGTTGTCAGCCGCGCGGGGGAAACAGACCCCCCCCTCTGTCCGCTGAGCTGGCCCACGGGGCCGCGGCTGTGCCACCCGTAGCCAGCGCCGCACAGGGCACAGCGCTGCCCAAGGTCGGCACCGCAGGCGCCGGGCACGGAGTTGCCTCTGCACACAGAGTTGCCGCCGGTGCATACGTGGGTGCGCCGCTCAGAGCCGGGGCTGCCGCAGCGATCCCGCCGCCCCCCGGCTCCGCAGCCTCTCGGCAGCACGCCGACCGGGGCCACGCACAGTGCCATGGCCGCCGCCGCCCACCGCACCGGGGCCGGGGCCAGAGCCGGGGCCGCTCCGCCCGGAGCCGGTGCCCGGGACCGCAGCTGCTATCAGTCCGCCAGCACCCAGGGCCACGGCCGCTGCCGTCGGAACCGCTCCGCGGTTGCCGCTGCCCGCGCGGGCACAGACGGACTCGGCAGCGCCGAGTCTGGACCCGGTGCCACCGGCTGCCCCCGGCCCTGCTCCGCGACCTCCGATCCCGCTTCGGCTCCCTTTGGCTCCGCTCGGCCCCTCTTCTTTAGCACTCTAATGTCCTCCCAGGTAAAGCAGCCTCTCTCCCATTCCGAAGACACAACAGTAACAAGCGACGAAACTTAGCTTGATCGCGTCTAACACCAAGACGTCGTAACAAAGCTTTCCAGGCCATAAAAACACACCTTTCGTTTGCACTCATGGTCTGCCCCCATAGTGACTCGGAAAAAAAATCTCACGAGCTCACCTGTGCCTTACCAAGTGCCAGATGCACTTGGGATCTCCAGGCAACTTGTGCCTTCCAAGTGTCGGCAGAAACACTTGCGCCTTCAGGTGTGAAAAAATAATCCGACCCGGATCCTGCAGCATCCCGCTGCTAAACAGCTCCTGAGCACCAAGACCTTGCTGCCTCGCCCCGCAGCTTAATTACCTCCGGTCGTGATACTCCAGATGACACGGGCAATACTCAACAGTCTTTTTCTGGTTCCTCACACGGGCCACCAATGTCGTGGGGTAACTGTCGTGGGGTCTTGGTCCGTGGGGGAAGAAAG
>NW_020915669.1:0-1119 GCF_003984885.1 Neopelma chrysocephalum | reverse complement strand
CCCCCCAAACTGCAAATATTTGAGATTCAGCTAAAAGATACTCTAAAATATGAAGATTAGCTCAAGAAATCTGTCCCAGAAGTTCCTCCTCTCTGGTCTCTCTCCTCTGGGGTTCGGAGGGTCTTCCCTGTCTGGGATGCTGGGGGTCCCACTTAGGGATGCTGGGAAAGTTGGGGGCCCCAAGGGTCCCTTCTCCTCTAACTCTCGCCTTTGGGGTGCCATGTTCCCAGACATTCCCCCTCTCCAGGTTCTCCATTTTCTTGTCCCGGGGATCCCAGGGGTCCCCACTGTCCAGGCTTCCCCTCCTCTGACTCTCTCTCCAGGCTCTCGGGGCTCTCGCAGCTCCCCCCTCTTTCCAGCCTCCCCTGCTCTCAGGGGATCAAGGCATGGGGACACCAAGGCACCCCCACAGCAACCCTGCTCCTGCTCTCTCCCCTCCCTTTAGCCCCCCTCTCCCGCCCCTTTCCCACTGGCCCCCCAAACCCCAGCTCCTCCCAGCTCCTTTGGGGGTGACCCACCGTCCCTCACGCTCCCTTTGGGGGTCCCATCCATTCTTTTTGCTTCTCTCGCCCCTTTCCCATCATGGCCACTCCGCTCACCCAACAGCGGCAGGAAGGGCAGGGACAGGGGTGGAGCAGCAACAGGAACCGCAGGAGAACAATCGCCCCCCCCATCCCATGGGTACCCAGGAAGGGGGAACTTGTCCCAAATATCCTGGGGAGAGCGCAGTACGTTGGGACATACTCTGGCTGCCAGCACAGATTTCCCTGCAAAGGCTGCAGTGAGTCAAGCTCTGGAGAGGAGATTGTGCCCCATCCATGGGATTGCAGAGGTTCCCTCAGGTCCCCAGCATCAATCAGCAACCAGGAATAGACACAAAAGGCCCCCTTGAAGATTTCAGAGGGGAAGTGTCCTGTAGGGAGGGCACAGTGTCACCCCAACAGGGCAGGGCTGGCAAGTGGGAGGCAGCTCCAGGGCTCTGCAAGAGGCCTCACGCTCTGCTCAGCCCCAGCACTGGCTGCTACCAACACCCCCGGCTGCCCCCGGCCCTGGGCAGCTCTGCTGCCACAGGCTGTGCCCTCACCGTGGCCCTGCAATGGCCCTGCCTGTCCCTCACCC
>NW_020915668.1:0-523 GCF_003984885.1 Neopelma chrysocephalum | reverse complement strand
AAACAAAGGGGGCTGGGGGGCTGCACTGATGGTCACACTCGGGCCACCGTCAGCAGAGAGCTTCGGCCCCCCCAAATTAAAGCAGAGGGAAATGATGCAAAATGTTTAATTTCAACCTTTCTTTACTCATTGATATAAAATGACCCAACTAAAAGGAGGACAAGCAGGGCCTGATCCCTTCTCCTTTGGGAGAATCCCCGCACCTGGTGCTGTGAGGGGCTATAAGGGGCCATGAGGGGCCACGAGGGGCCATGAGGGGCTGTGAGATGCCATGAGAGGCCATGAGGGGCTGTGAGGGGCTGTGAGAGGCCATGAGGGGATGTGAGAGGCTGTGAGGGCCTGTGAGGGGATGTGAGGGGATGTGAGAGGCTGTGAGGGGCCATGAGGGGCCACAAGGGGCCATGAGGGGCTGTGAGGGGCCATGAGGGGCCATGAGGGTTTGTGAAGGGCCATGAGGGGCCACAAGGGGCCATGAGGGGCCACAAGGGGCCATGAGGGGCTGTGAGGGGCCACGAGGGGCTGT
>NW_020915667.1:0-4854 GCF_003984885.1 Neopelma chrysocephalum | reverse complement strand
TGAAAATGCTAGTTATTTTAAAATCACTCTGTTGATTTTAAAATAGCCTTTTAAGTATTGTGTCTAGCATTGAAAATGGAAATATCACTGCTATCCTTAAGCCTCTGGTGCATTGGAAAGAAGACAAAATTCCCTACTTGGCTGCCACCATCAGAGGGACTTTTCAGTGTTGTCTCCAAGAGCAATGAACTCACTGAGTGCTGAAAATCATGTCACTGCTAAGGCAGACAAATTAGAAGAAACAGAAATTCCTGCAACAGTGCCCTTTACTGTACAGGAACTTGTCCAACTCAGGGAGTTTGGACAAGGTCACCTTGTCCCACTGCTCTGCCTCAGACCCTCAGAGTCAGATAACTTTGCTGTGAGAGCGGATTGCACATGAGGTGGGTTTGGATGCCTCCTCGATAAGATGGATTTTCCCACTGCTGCGTCCTGTAGTCACCTTAACCCTATTTCAGATTTCACCCTTATTGCCCTGGTGGTTTTCCATATCCAAGAGGTCAGACATTACCCTCTTCTTGGTCTCTCCTAGTCCCCTAGTCAGCCAGCTGTGTCCCACCTGCATAAAAATGACTGCAGGCCATGGTCAGCTCTCTCCAAGCTGAGTGTCCCTCTGCATTTGCCTTCCAGGGGAGCAAGAGCCCTTCACCTGAAATCCTCCCACAATGCTGCGGCTGCTGCTGCTGCAGGTCTGGGCGAGTTGCCTCTGGCTGGGACACGGCGAGGTGGTGAATTCCTTTGCAAGTACATGTGATCAGTTTTTCTACCAGAACATGCCCGCAGCAAAAGGCCTGGAGCCACAGAACCCAGCCTGGATCTGCCAGACTTTAAACAACCAGCAATTCTTTGCCACCTTGTACGACAAAAAGGAGCGTATTCCTGTGTACTCTGCTTACATCTACCAGCCTGGAACTGGCAAGAGGCGTGAAGAGTGGATGGTGGAGCCCCAGGTGAGTGTCCTCTCTTACAGCATGTCACCCTCCAGTCATTTAAAGATGAACTCCAGCATTTAACCAAACATCTCTATTTCCTCCCATCCCCATACACACACATGCAAATGGACCCACTGGATGGGATTCATCTCATCTTACTTCATGTCAGGTTATTAATATAATAAATAAATGCAGTCTGACTCCTAGCTGAGGTTGCAGCTAAAAGGGATTTATTTCAAAAGGTAGCGCCTTTTTATCCCCTTGGAACATGTGACCAAATAACCAATGGGAATTTAATAGACTGCGCATGTGTCCTGGACTCTTCTCCCAGGATGCTTCCCTCGCATCCTCAGGACACGCCTCCTACAACTTCAGACACCGGCACCACATGATTCCTTTGATGCATTTCAAACAGCAGCAGCAGCAGGAGTCCTATCCCAAAGGTGCCCAGTTTTCTGCATTGACCTGAGAGCAACATCAAGGCAAATTCCATTCCATTCCATTCCAAAGTCAAACCGACGCCCCTCTCTGTGCCCTTCTATGGTGGGACACCAAGTCATGGGGAAAAGGCATCCAACAGCAGCTAAATTTGGAGGACCAACAGTCCTGCTGGGCTGTGATCTCCACTTTGCCCTGAGCTGTTTTGCATCCCTGACAGAGCTTAATTGCTCCCACTTACTTGTCAAATAGGCTTTGTAAGTGATGTGAGAGAAGTGAGGAGAACCTCAGAATTGGGTGGGATGACCCAGGGAAAAAGCCTTGGCACAGGCACTGAGTGCTGAGAGGGTTTGGTGAAGCCTGGGGAATTTATTGAGTGATATTTCAGGCAGTGAAAAGGGAGGAGCATCAGTGTCAGTGCAGTCAGAAGGGGGTGATCTCCAGCCATGGCCAGTTGCCCCTGATCACTGTTGCCTCAGGCTTGGTTCAGAAGGATCCACCAGACACTCAGATCTCCACAAACAACAGAGTTCTCCCAAATGTCCTTCAGAGCTCCCGTAAAAAAGACCAAGGGAATTATGGAACAGAAGGAGAGGGAGTTCAGGTCATTGCAAAGGACAGAGTAGCAGGATGGAATGTAGGTGTTCATGAGTGACAGAAGAAAGCCATATGCCCTGTTCCTGAGTGAGAAGAAATAGGTTTATCCAAAGATGAACAGAAAGGTGTTGGGGTTCTAAAAAGAAAAGCAGTTGCACTTAGTACTCATTGGAACTCAAACAACTAATATGGCATTGCACCACTGCAGTCTCCACATTTAGGGCAGGGATAAAGCTTCTGTCTTTTCACAGAATCATTGAATCGTAGAGGGGTTTGTGTTGGAAAGAACATCAAAGATCATCTCAATTCAATCTCCCTGCCATGGGAAAGGCCACCTCCCACTAGACCTGGTTGCTCAGAGCCCCATCCAACCTGGCCCTTTCCCTCCTGGACCACGGAGCCAGGCCACCTGCAAACTCTTTGATTTTGGTAACTTTCTCCAGAGGTCCTTTTTCAGTACTTGGGTTCCTCAGGACTCTTTGGGGATTATGAGCTCCTTGCAGAGGCTGATCATTTTTAACTTCTTTGCAATGAGGTCGCAGAAGATGCTTCCTGTCCCAGACCAGATCAGCTCTGAGACATATTATTAGGACTGCAGTAGCAGATCTCATTTGCATTGAGGTTTTTTTGATTAATGAACAAAAATCTTTCATCCTTGCAGTGAACTGTAGCCCCACTTGGGAAACCTCACCTCTAGGACTGGTTTCTCAACACATCTCCCTGGGTCTGGGGTTACAGGTGTTCCAGGAGTGTGGTACACCTGTAGCAGCCACAGATGGAATCAGAGAATGACAGAATGGGGGTAGGAGGATCTAGGGAGAGCCGTGGGCAGATGTGGAGAGAGGTGGAAAAGGAACCAGATGTGGCAGGGAGGATGTCTTACCAGAGTCAACTTCAAACCTTGGAGTGGAAAATTCTAATTGTCTCATGTATCCAGCCACATTCCTAGCACAGGTTGCAGGCTGGATAACAAAGGGCACAAGTCTAAATGAGAACAGTCAGATACTGAGAGTCTTTTTTTAAAGCTTTAGTGTTCATTGAGGATTGGCAGCTATAGGATTTTGTCTTTGATTCACACATTTTCATACACTGAGATGACAAAAAATTAGATCTTGACACCTGGAGACTTCTTCTTCAGGGAAACCTGCTCCATTACTCCCAACCCCAAAACTAATACCTTTTCCTCTTCCTTACCTGTCAAGCTGATACGTGACAATTTGCCCAAAGAGATGGAAACAGAGAAGACCCTCAGAGAAACTTACTCAGTCAGCCAAAAGGCTATCAACGACAGCCAGGCTGTCTACCAAGACTACCTTAAACTTAAGGGTTTGGACCGTGGCCATTTGAACCCCGTTTCCCATCACGACACCCAGGATGGCAGGGACGCGACCTTCACTCTCACCAACATAGTGCCCCAGAACACTAAACTCAACAGCGATGCCTGGAACCACTATGAGCAGAAAACAATGCCCAAGAAAAGCAAGGACTGTCAAACCACCTATGCCATTGTGGGTGCTGTGCCTGGGAACTCCTACATCGCTGGTGGGAGGGTTAATGTACCCAGCCACATCTGGGCCAGTGCCTGCTGCAAGACCAAACAGAACATCGTGATTGCTTGGGGGGCCATTGCCGAGAACAACCAGAACAAGATCCAGGAACTCACTCTGGGGGCGCTGGAGGACAAGTTGGCTGAGCTGTATAAGAGGGGACCGGTTTCTCTGTTCCATGAGGACTGTCCCCGTACATAAGCCTCACATCCCGGGTGTAAGAGGCTTGAGGGCTTTTCCCACAGATCACAGAATCACAGAATGCTTTGGTTCAAGGGACCTCAAGGATCATCCAGTTCCAAACCTCCCACAATAGAGCAGGGATATCTTCCACTAGACCACGATGCTCAGAGCCCTGTCCAACCTGGCCTTGAACACTTCCAGGGATGGTGCAGACACAGCTTCTCTGGGCAGCCTGTATCAGTGTCTCACCACCTCACAGGGAAGAATTTCTTTCTGATTCATAGCCTGACCCTGCCCGCTACCACTTTAAATCCCCCTTCTCCTGTCACTCCATCTCCTTGTTCAAAGTCCCTCTCCAACTGTCCTGGAGACCCTTCAGGTACTGGAATGGGATCTAAATTCTCTTCAGAGCCTTCTCCAGCTGAACACCCCCAGCTCTCTCACCCTGTCTCCAGAGCAGAGGTGATCCAGCTCTCAGAGTACCTTCATGGCCTCCTCTGGACTCCACCCCAACAGGTTTGTGTCCTTCTCATGTTGCGGCCCCAGGGCTGGAGGCAGCACTGCAGGTGGGGTCTCAGGAGAGCAGAGGAGAGGGGGACAAATGTTCTGTGCAGTGTCCATCCTGCTCCCTTCTCTGGTGGGTTTCCAGCTCTGTCCCTCAGGGCAACTCCTCCTCCTGCTCTGCTAAAAGGGAGAAAGAGGTGGGCAGAGCCTCCAGCTGGTTGGCTTTGCTGCCCATGCTGGCAGAGAGCTCTTAGGGATGAGTCCTTGCCCTGGCACTCTGGAGGGAACAGCTGGAGAGGAGCCCATGGACAAGGAAATCAGAGCTTCTCAGTGAGACCAGATGGGCATTGCCTTGTTTCCCTTTTTACTCTATGCCCAGATACAGGTCTTAGTTCCTTCCTCTCCTCATCAGCTGTCCCTGAGAGTGTGCTGCTGACTTGTCCCTCACCTCCTTAGCAAGGCTGTGGGACGAGGGTGGCCCAGGTTGCCCACAGGTGTTGTGGAGTCTCCATTGCTGGAGAGGCTCAAACCCCAAGTGGACATGATCCTGGACAACCTGCTCTAGCTGAGCCTGCTTGACCAGGGGTCTGGACTAGGAGATCTTGAGAGGTCCCTCCAAACCTCAACAATGCAGTGATTCTGTGATCCTGGGA
>NW_020915666.1:0-1904 GCF_003984885.1 Neopelma chrysocephalum | reverse complement strand
GGGACCCTCGCGGCTGCCGCTCCAGGGAGCGGTGGGGAGCCAGGGGGCAGCACCGCCTCGGCTGCTGATCCAGGGGCAGCCGGGGTCGGTCCCCTGCAGCTGCCAAGGCAGGGTCTTGGGCAGGCGGTGTCCCGGGACAGCTGTGCCGGCCGGCTTTGGTCAGTGCCCAGTGGGGGAGCTGCCCATGCTCAGGGGTGCTCCCCCGAACCAGAAGGACTAGGATGCAGCCTCTCAGAGGGGCTGGTATTGAAGGTATTGTTACAAAGAAAAGTAATAAAAGGTGTTTCATTCTATTATCATTTTATTTTACTTTTATTTTCATCTTTGACTAATTGATTGTTTATTCTATTGTTTTGTTGCTGTAGTACTGTTCCATTGGGATGGGTGGGACAGCTCCTAGAGATATTTAAGTGAATGACAAAGACTGATTTGTGGCCTTGTCAACAGCCCCGCACTGCAGAGATACCCAGGAGCAGCTTTAGGCAGAGGCAGCAGGAAGCTGAGGACCTGGAGCTCAGGCAGCAGAGCTGGTGGAGACATAAGGACGGTAGGGCTGTGGGCAAAATGAATGGGGCTGGGTTAAGGAGCATGGACCTGGCATAAGTACTGCAGGGATGGAGCTGGAATAAAAATAGTCAGGCTTGGCCTGGAATGTGGGCTTGAGAGCTGGGGTGGAAAACTCAGACCTTTAACAAAAGAAGGATACTAGGGTTGGAACGTGCGGCAGCTTTACTGGGAGCTGGCAGAGCAGAGCTGGCAGAGAAATAAAGCTTGGGGGTCTGGCTATGCGATAGGGAGAGTGGAGCTCGGAAAGGGACTGTGGAGCAGGGATAGGGACCATGGCACTGGAGCAGAAATCACTGTAGGACTGAGACAGGGACTATGGAATCATCACTGAAATCCCTGTGTGGTGGCACAGGGATTGTAAAGTGGGAATGTGGACTGGCAGACTGGAGCTGAAATGAGTATAGGGCTGGGATTGCATCTCTGGAGCTGGAAGAGTGTCTCGAGCTCGGATAGGGCCTGTGGCACCGTCGCTGAAATTCCTGTGTGGCTGTGGAATAGGGATTGATGGGCGGGAACGTGGACTGGGCAGATAGAGCTGAAATCAGTATAGGGCACAGATTGTGACTTTGGTGTTGGGATAGGAGTTACGGGGCTGGAGGAGTCAATGGGGGACTGGGATTGGGAGTGTTAGGTTGGAGCTGGAACGTCGCAGAGCTGGAGCCAAGATGAAGATCCTGCAGTGAGAAGCTAGAGGATTTTCCCGTGGCGGCGATGTCAAGATCCAGAGCTGCTGCTGAGAGAGCAGAGCTGGCAGTGAAATAAAGCTTGTGGGTCTAGGGCGGAAATCATTGAGCGGATGGGGTAGGGACAGGGTGTGGGCTCAGGGTTAGGGGGGTCCACTCCATGAGGTGGAGAGGACTGACTGCAGTCAGGAGTCAACTGGGGCAGGAGGGTTTACTCCCCATGAGGCCTGGAATCTGTCCAGAGAGTACAAGCTTCCTGTAGGAGCGGTTAGTAAGAGCAGGATGTTGTCTGGTGTTGCATCTGACTCCAGCTCTACGTAGCCTGGGCTAGCTCCTAAAAGGCCTATAAATTTTATACCTCAGATTCATCTTTTATAGTAGAAGCGGTCGACTGCCAGCCGCACGTTTCTAGGCCTGTTAGGAGCTAGCCCAGGCTTCGTAGAGCTGCAGTCGGATGCAACACCAGACAACATCCTGCTCTTACTAACCGCTCCCCCAGGAAGCTTGTACTCTCTGCACAGATTCCAGGCCTCATGGGGAGTAAACCCTCCTGCCCCAGTTGACTCCTGACTGCAGTCAGTCCTCTCCACCTCATGGAGTGATAGTGCAGGGATCTCTTGCCTCCAGGCTAGAAAAGAAACCATTGCTGCACTT
>NW_020915665.1:0-323 GCF_003984885.1 Neopelma chrysocephalum | reverse complement strand
TGCAGACTGTTGGAGGGAGTCCTTTATAAAGGTGCTGCCAGTTTTGTGGATGCCGGAGTAACTGGTGGAAATATCCACTGAGGGGTTTTCCTTTTGCTCTGACGTGTCAGTCCCTGAAAAAGGGTCCTGGAATTCCCCCCACCTGCTGGATCTGTTTGGTGGAGGGTTCCTGGGACAGACTAGATGGGACTGACAGGGTTTTGTTTTTCCCTGGGGCAACACCAGACAAACAAATCTCCAAGAGTCGGGTGAATTCCCCTTCCCCCCGTTTCCAGGACACACGGGAATCTCCTGAGGTTGGACAAGACCAAGGTGGTGCAGAT
>NW_020915664.1:0-1038 GCF_003984885.1 Neopelma chrysocephalum | reverse complement strand
GGGACCCCTTTTCCATGGAGCCCCCTCTTCATGGACCCCTTTTCCTTAGGACCCCTTTTCTGTGGGGTTTCCTCTACATGGGACCCCCTTTCCACGGAGTTCCCCCTCCAAGGGACCCCCTTTCTGTGGGACCAGCTCCCCCTGGGACCCCCTTTCCATGGAGCCCCCTCTTCATGGACCCCTTTTCCTTGGGACCCCTTTTCTATGGGGTCTCCTCTTCATGGGACCCCCTTTCCGTAGATTCCCCTCGTCATGAGACCCCCTTCCCCTGGGACCCCCTTTCCATGGATTACCCCCACCAAGGGACCCCTTTTCCTTGGGACCCCCTTTTCTATGGGGTCTCCTCCTCTCCCTTTCCTTAGATTCCCCTTGTCATGAGACCCCCTTTCTCTTGGACCCCCTTTCCACGGAGTCCCCCCTCCAAGGGACCCCCTTTCCCTGGGACCCCCTTTCCATGGAGTCCCCCCTCCAAGGGACCCCCTTTCCGTGGGACCAGCTTTCCCTGGGACCCCCTTTCCAGGGAGTCCCCTCTTCATAGGACCCTTTTTCCTTGGGACCCCTTTTCTTTGGGGCTCCTCTTCATGGGACCCCCTTTCCCTGGGGAGCCCCTTGTTGTGGGATCCCCCCTCTCCATAAGACCCCTTTCCCTGGGACCGCCCCTCTTATTGTGGGACCCCCTTTCCCTGGGACACTGTTGTTGTGGGACCCCCTTTCCCTGGAAATCCCTCTCCATGGGACCCTTTTTCCCTGTGATCCCAAATCCATGGGAGCCCCTCTCCACGTGACTGGGAAGGGACAGAGTGGGACACTGGGAACAGGAGGGACACTGGGATGGGGACAGTGGGATGGGGACAGTGGGGACAGTGGGATGGGGCAGGACACTGGGGTGGGGCAGGATTTCACACTGGGGTGGGAACAGAGGGATGGGGACAGTGGGGGATAGTGGGATAGGGATAGGGGGGCACAGTGGGATGGGGATGGTGGAATGGGACAGGTGGGATGGGACAGGGTGACACAGAGGGATGGGGACAGGGAGGG
>NW_020915663.1:431-530 GCF_003984885.1 Neopelma chrysocephalum | reverse complement strand
GGGATATGGGGACACAGGGATGGCCTGGCAGTTCAGCAGCTGGAAAAACACTGGGAATGGCTTGGGATACAGGGAATGGGTTGGGATATGGGGACACAA
>NW_020915663.1:239-421 GCF_003984885.1 Neopelma chrysocephalum | reverse complement strand
CACAAGAACAGCCTGGCAGTTCAGCAGCTGGAAAAACACCGGGAATGCCTTGGGAATGGCTTGGGAGACAGGGATATGGGGAGCAGGGGGATATGGCCTGGCAGTTCAGCAGCTGGGAAAACACCGGGAATGGCTTGGGAATGGCTTGGGATACAGGGAATGGGTTGGGATATGGGGACACA
>NW_020915663.1:109-229 GCF_003984885.1 Neopelma chrysocephalum | reverse complement strand
TGGGATACAGGGAATGGGTTGGGATATGGGGACACAGGGATGGCCTGGCAGTTCAGCAGCTGGAAAAACACCAGGAATGCCTTGGGAATGGCTTGGGATACAGGGATATGGGGACACAGG
>NW_020915663.1:0-99 GCF_003984885.1 Neopelma chrysocephalum | reverse complement strand
GGGATATGGGGACACAGGGATGGCCTGGCAGTTCAGCAGCTGGAAAAACACTGGGAATGGCTTGGGATACAGGGAATGGGTTGGGATATGGGGACACAA
>NW_020915662.1:0-426 GCF_003984885.1 Neopelma chrysocephalum | reverse complement strand
GCTGCCCGGGGTGGGGGGCACACACCAGACCCCCCTTTTTTCACCCCCCCAAAAAACAACAAGCCCCGGCTGCTTCCCGAAGAAGCGGCGGAGGCAAAACGGAGCCCGACGAAGCAGGGACAGCCCCCCCATCCCCATCCTCATCCTCATCCCCATCCCCATCCTCCCAGCTGGCAGCGGGGGGGGGCTCAGCCCCCCGCGCCCATCTCCGTGTCCCGGGGCTGGGGGAGGGTCTCGGGGTGCCGGCCCGGGGTGCTGATGGGTGGGATGGGGGCGTGGGAGGGGATGGGGGATGGGACTGGGTGCTGGGTGGGGGGGATGGAGGGGGGTGGGTGCGGGACTGAGGTGCTGGGGGGGCTCAAAGGTGCGGGGGGGGGGGGGGGGGGGGGGGGGGGGGGGGGGGGGGGGGGGGGGGGCGGTGGGGGG
>NW_020915661.1:0-479 GCF_003984885.1 Neopelma chrysocephalum | reverse complement strand
CCCCCCCCCCAAAAAAAACCCCAAAGTCGCTTTTTTCCCCCATACAAAACTCCCCCCCCAAAAAAATCCCCATTTTCTCCTCAAAATTCTCCCCCCCAACTCACTTTTCCCTCAAACTCCCCCCAAATCCCGATTTTCCCTCAAAACTTCACAAAAAAAACAGTTTTTCCCTCAAAACTCTTCCCTCCCTGAACTCGCTTTTCTCTCAAACTCCCCCCGAACCCAAATTTTCCCTCAAAACCCCACAAAAGAACCAATTTTCCCTCAGAACGTCACAAAAAATCCAATTTTCCCTCAAAACTCCACCAAAAATAAAATTTCTCTTCAAAACTCCACAAAACAACTGATTTTCCCTCAGAACTCCACAAAAAAAGATTTTCCCTCAAAACTCCACAAAAGAACCAATTTTTCCCTCAAAACGCCACAAAAAACCCCAATTTTCCCTCAGAATATCCCAAAAAATCCAATTTTCCCTCAGA
>NW_020915660.1:0-344 GCF_003984885.1 Neopelma chrysocephalum | reverse complement strand
CAGTGCTGCCAGAGCCATCCCCAGCCCAGTGCCCAGGGGCAGCTCTGCCTGGGCAGGGGCTGCAGAGCAGATCCCAGACAGCCTGCGGTGGCTGGGAATGGGGAGGTGTTCTGGGGGGATGTGCTTCCTGAGAAGGGCCCCTGGAAATGGCAGGAGGTGGAGCTGAAGCTGTGAGGAGCCCTGACCCTGCAGCTGAAGGGCCCTGCCCAGCCCTGCCCTGCCCTGAGGGGTCACTCCTTCCCCCCACCCCTTCTCCCTGCAGGGCCGTGGCAGCTCCTTGGCCGGGCTGAGAGCTGACCCTGGCAGGCAGCAGAGTCCCTGCCCCAGCACACAGAGCCCTGGGG
>NW_020915659.1:0-337 GCF_003984885.1 Neopelma chrysocephalum | reverse complement strand
GAGGACTGGAGGTTACTGGGTGCACTGGGGGTTACTGGGAGGACTGGAGGTTACTGGGTGCACTGGGGGTTACTGGGAGGACTGGGGGCTACTGGAAGCCTGAGATAAGGCCTGTGCACACACGTCCGAGCGCACTGACAGCTCCCGAGCGCGCCGGGGCTCCGCGGGGCGCGGCTTTACTGGTGCTGCTGGGCGAGGACTGGGCGATACTGGCGTCACCCCCTGCAATAGGCGCTCGATTGAGGCCGCCTGTCCCCTCCCACTCCCCCTCGGGCGCTCGGCGCTCGGCTGGTCGAGCCTGCGGGCGCTTCCAGTGTCGCGTTGGCGGCGGGGGGGG
>NW_020915658.1:0-2676 GCF_003984885.1 Neopelma chrysocephalum | reverse complement strand
GAGGGTGGGACTACAAGTCCCAGCATGCCTGGGGGGGGGGGGGGCCAAGATGGCCACCAGAGTGTGGGGGGACTACGAGTCCCAGGGTGCTTTGGGGTCAACCAATATGGCCACCATGAGGGGACTACAACTCCCAGCATGCCCTGGTGCTTCCAATATGGCTGCCAGGAGGGGACTACGAGTCCCATCGTGCTTTGGGGTGAGCCAAGATGGCCGCCAGAGCGTGAGGGAACCACAACTCCCAGGGTGCTTCGGGCCGACCCAAGATGGCGGCCTCCACATTCCCCTCATGGGGGCGGCCATCTTGGTCGCCGCCATCTTGGTGGGCGTGTCCAACTCTTCTCTCCTCCCCCCAGCGCTCGTGATCTGCCCGGATCAGACCCGCCATTGGCTGCAGGAGCTCGGCCCCGCCCTCCGCGCCCTGTCGGGGGCGGGCTCCGTCGAGCTCCTCCCCCCGGGGGCGGAGCCGGGCCCGGGGTGGGCGGCAGCTCCCGCTGGGGATCGAACCTGGGCCTACCTGGGCCTGCAGGTGAGGGTGGGGCCAGAGGGGTCAGGGGCGGGGCCAAAGGGGATTTTGGGGGGCTGGGGGGTCCCAAACCTTGGAATTTTCCCCCCCTCTGGGCTCTGAGGGGTTTTGGGACCCCCCCGGACGGGGGGGTCCCAAAACCCCTCAGAACCCGGGGGGGGGGGGAAGACATTTTTCCCCATTTTTCCCCATTTTTCCCCATTTTTCCCGTTTTTTCCCGTTTTTCCCCATTTTTCCCTTTTTTAGGGCCTTTCCGACCCCGCTCAGACCCGGGAGCAGCTCCGGGCTCGGACTTTGAGGGTCCAGCGGCGCCTCCAGACCCTCGGGGAGTCCCCAAAAGGGTCCGACCCCCCCTCGGGCTCCTCAACCCAGCACCAGGTGCCTCGTTAGCGTTAATTAGGGGTTAATTAGGGGCCGGTGAGGTGCTAATTAAGGTACTCTCAGAGGGAGGGGGGCGGGTCCTTGACCTCCTTAATGGGGCGGCCTAATTAGCGCTGCCCTAATTAGTCGCTGGGTGGTTGTTGTTGTTGTTAACTCCTAATTAGTTCCTGATTAACTCCTTGTTAGTTCTTAATTGACTCCTAATTAACCATAATTAAGTCCTAGTTAGCTCTTAGTTTCTGCTTCGTTAATGCCTAATTAACTCCTTATCCACTCCTTTTTAACTGCTCATTAACTCTTAATTAGCACCTTATTAGCTCTCAATTAGCACCTTATTAACTCTTTATTAATGCTTAATTAACTCCTTTTAAACTCCCAAGTCCTAATGAACTTGCTTATTATCTCTTAATTAACTCCCATTTGGCTCTTAGTCAGCTTTTTATTAACTTCTAATTAACTCTTAATTGGTGTTTTATTTCCTCTAATTAACTCACTGCTTATTAAGTCCTAATTAACCCGTAATTATCTGCTAATTAACTCAGGATCGATTCAGCTCCTAATTAACTCCTTATTAACTTAAAATTAATTCATAATTGGTGTCTTTATAACTTTTAATTGATTAATTCCTTATGTATTCCTAATTAAGCTATAATTAACCCCTAATTAACCACTAAATAACTCAATTCCTAATTAACTCCTTAATAACTTCTAATAAACTCTTAATTGTTGCCTTTTTAACTTCTAATTAACTCCTAATTACCTCTAAATTAATCAATCAGTTCCCAGTTAACTGCTGGTTAATTGATGAGCAGGTTGTTCCCCCCTAATTAGCGCTAATTAGTGCTAATTGCCCGCAGGTGTCCCTGCTGGAGGCGGAGCTTTCCCGGCTGGAACGAGCCCTGGAGGCCCTGGAGCCCCTCGGGGACCCCCCCGGGCCAATAAACCCCCCTAATTAACCCCCCCGGCCTCGTTAGTGCTCATTAAGCGCCGGGAGGGGGCGTGGCTTGGGGAGGAGGGGGCGTGGCTTGCGGTGAGGGGCGTGGCATGAAGGGGCGGGGCCTGAGGGACCCCAAAGTGTAAGAATCCCCCCCAAAACCTCCTTAATTACGCCCCAAACTTCGTTAGCCCTAATTAAGGAGGTGCCCTTTAATGCGGGGGGCGGGGCTTGGGGAAGGGGGAGGGGCTTGGGGAAGGGGGGCGGGGTTTGTTTCCAGGCCACGCCCCCTCCCAACTGGGTCGCCGGAGAGCGGCGGGAGCTGCCGGGACCCCGAAACTGGGCTGAGAAACCCCAAATTTGGGGTCTGGGACTCCAAAACTGGGGCTGGGACCCCAAAATTGGGCCGAGAGATCCCAAGATTGGGCTCTGAGACCCCAGAATTGGGATCTGAAACCCCAAAATTTGGATTGAGAGACCCTAAATAGGGTTCTGAGACCCCAAAACTGGGGTCTGGGACCCCAAAATTGGGCTGAAAGACCCCAAAATTGGACTGGGAGACACCAGAATTGGGCTTTCAGACCCCAAAATTTGCATCTGGGACCCCAAATTCGACTCAGAGACCCCAAAAATTTGGGTCTGGAACCCCCAGCTTGGGGCGGGGGACCCCAAATTGGGCTCGGGGACCCCAAAACTGGTCTCTGAGACCCCAAAATCGGACTCTGAGGCCCCCAAAATTTGCATCTGGGATCCCAAAATTGGGCTGAAAGACCCCAAACTCGGGCTCAGAGACCCCAAACTCGGGCTCAGAGACCCCAAACTCGGGTTCTGAGAC
>NW_020915657.1:0-315 GCF_003984885.1 Neopelma chrysocephalum | reverse complement strand
CTGCTGAGACAGTTCCCAGGTTTTGGTGCTGTGATGGTTTGGGAGAGAAGGCCAAGGAGACAGAGGATAGAAAGTGCAGGGGAGAGGTGTCGTTATCGGGAAAGAGGCTTTTTGGACCTGTGCAGCTGCTCTAGGGGATGAAGAAATTGGGTGAACTTTTGTGGGTGAGGGTGAGAGGAGAGACTGGTTTGGGTGACATTGTGGTGTGAGACAAAGAGCCCATTGAAGCTGGCTTTGATAACCCTGGAATTGACTGGAAATGTACCAGGACAGGATGCAAAGAGTCCCAGAGGTTTGTGCAGGGTCTTGGTCAAG
>NW_020915656.1:0-308 GCF_003984885.1 Neopelma chrysocephalum | reverse complement strand
GGGTCAGGACAGAAAGCTCTTGCTCTCCAGGGAATGCTCAGGTTGGCCCAACAATTCAAGCCGAGAGCCAAGGTTGCAGGCTTTCTTGACTGTGGAGAAGGGCTCTTGTTTGCTTTTTTTAGCCCTCGACTCCACCTGACAGACCCACTGCCAAAAATATATACGGAAGAAGATTCCTCCCAGAACAAAGGGGTCAGGACAGAAAGCTGTTGCTGTCCAAGGAGTGCCCAGGCTAGTCCATCAATTGGTCCTGAGAACCAAAGGTTGCAGGCTTTCTTGGTTAGGGAGAAGGGTTCTTGTTTGCTTTT
>NW_020915655.1:0-431 GCF_003984885.1 Neopelma chrysocephalum | reverse complement strand
CACCCCTGAGACCCCCCTGTCCTGCACCCGGGGACAGGGACACCCCTGAGACCCCCCTGTCCTGCACCCGGGGACAGGGACACCCCTGAGACCCCCCTGTCCTGCACCCGGGGACAGGGACACCCCTTGGGGACCCCCCTGCACCGGGGACAAGGGCACTCGGGCTCCGTGTTCCTGGAACGCAGGGCAGGAGGGTGGGGGCCCCCCCCAGCCCACATATGTCACGAGTGGGGCCGTGCTCGGCCCGGCCTGCACCGGAGGGGGAGCAGAGCAAGGGGGTCACGTCCCTCTGTCCCCGCGGGCTGTGGCGAGCACTGGGGGGGCAGGGAGGGGGAGCAGGACCCCCACTCAGGCTCGGTGACCCCGTGGGACCCCCCCCACTCGTGCGTGTGTGTGTGTGTGACTGTGTGTGTGTGACCGTCCCCCCCCCC
>NW_020915654.1:0-409 GCF_003984885.1 Neopelma chrysocephalum | reverse complement strand
CCCCCCCCCCCAGGTTCGCTCAGCCCTGGCCGTGCTGCGCCCCCCAGGCCACCACGCCTGCCGGGGGTCCGCGGGGGGCTTCTGCCTCTTCAACAACGTGGGGGTGGCGGCCAGACACGCCCAGAGCCTGGCGGGGACCCCCCTCAGGTACGGGGGGGGCTGGGGGGGCACGGGGGGGTGCCCTCTGACCCCTCCTCTCTGATGCCCCCCTGTGACCCCTGACCCCCCCAGGGTGCTGATCCTGGACTGGGACGTTCACCACGGGAACGGGACCCAGGAGATCTTTGAGGACGACCCCAGGTGAGGGGGGGGGTTGGGGGGCTTGGGGGGGCTTTGGGGGCGCAGTGTCCTGTACGGGTCCCTGCCCTGCGATTGGGGCCTGGGGGGTCCCAGAGGTGTTGGGGGGGGG
>NW_020915653.1:0-387 GCF_003984885.1 Neopelma chrysocephalum | reverse complement strand
ACCCCCAAAATTCCAGTGTGGGGCAATGGAATTATGGAATTAACCCCCGAAAATTCCCCCAAAATTCCCCCAAATTCCCCAAAATTCCCAAAATTCCCGATATTCCCAAAATTCCAGGGTCCCGCAGGAGAAACGGGTCCCTTGGGCGAACGGGGCCACCCGGGACCCCCCGGCCCCCCCGGGGAGCAGGGACTTCCCGGCCCCCCCGGCAACGACGGCACCAAGGTGAGAATTTTTGGGTGGAAAACCCCCCAAAAATGAAAATTCCCGATTTGCTGATTTTTTGGGAATTTTTTTGGAATTTTTTTGGAATTTTTTGGGGATTTTTTGGTGTTTTTTTAGGGGGATCCGGGCCCGACGGGACCCCCCGGCAAGGACGGACCCCCC
>NW_020915652.1:0-694 GCF_003984885.1 Neopelma chrysocephalum | reverse complement strand
CCAGGTGGGATTTGGGGGGGTCCCTGATGGGATTTGGGGGATCCCAACCTGGATTTTGGGGGGATTTGGGGGGGGAAACCTGGATTTGGGGGGGATTTAGAGGGTCCCTGATGAATTTGGGAGTCCCAGGTGGGATTTTGGGGGGTCCCTGATGGGAATTTGGGGAGGATATTTGCGGTCCTTGCTGGAATTTGGGGGATCCCAGTTTGGATTTTGGGAGTCCCAGGTTGGATTTGGGGGGTCCCCGATGGGATTTGGGAGTCCCTGGGGGGGATTTGGGGGGTCCTGGAGGGATTTGGGGGGGTCCCAAGTTGGATTTGGGTGGTCCCAGGTGGGATTTGGGGGGTCCCTGATGGGATCTGGGGGAATTTGGGGGGTCCCTGATGAATTTGGAGGGTCCCAGATGGATTTGGGGGGTCCCAGGTGGGATTTGGGGGGGTCCCAGCCTGGATTTTGGGGAGATTTTTGGGGTCCTTGCTGGAATTTGGGGGATTTTGGGGGGTTCTTGATGGGGTCTGGGGGGTCCCAGGTGGGATTGGGGGGGTTTCACCTGGATTAGGGGTTTTGGGGGGGTCCCCCCAAATTTGGGGGGTCTCCCCTGACCCCCCTTTTCCCCCCAGGGGGTCCCGGGCCCGCAGGGTCCCAACGGCTTCCCCGGCCCCAAAGGCCCCCCCGTGAGTATTGACCCCCCCCC
>NW_020915651.1:0-341 GCF_003984885.1 Neopelma chrysocephalum | reverse complement strand
GGGGGGGGGAGGGGAGAGGAAAAATTAAGGGGGGGTAGGAGCCCTAAAATCCTCCAAATCCCACCCAAATCGCAGCCAGAATCCCCCCAAAACTCCCCAAATCGCACCAGAAATCCCACCCGAAATCCCCCCAAAATCCACTCAAATCACACCCAAAATCCTCCCAAATCTCACCCAAAATCCTCCCAAATCACACCCAAAATCCACCCAAATCCCACCCAAAATATCTCCCATATCTCACCCAAATCCCACCCAAAATACCCCTAAATCTCACCCAGGACCCCCAAAACGGCTACGCCCCCAAAATCCCCCAAATCCACCCCAAAATCCACCCAAATCCC
>NW_020915650.1:0-1195 GCF_003984885.1 Neopelma chrysocephalum | reverse complement strand
TCTAGAACCCCACTATTGCCTCCTGCCCCTCTGGGACTCCACCATGACCCCATGACCCCTCTGGGACCCCACTATGTCCCCATGACCCCCCCATGATCCCATGACCCCTCTATGACCCCACCATGGCCCCATAACCCCCGTGCCCGTGTCCCGGTGCCAGGTGCTGGCGGCAGCCCGTGGTGGTGGTGAGGCTGCCCGCCGGGAGCTGGCAGCGCTGCGGGCGGAACACGGGGCCGCGCGCGCCGAGGTGACCGAGGTGCTGGCGGCGCTGGAGGAGCTGGCGCGGAGCTACGACCGCAAGGCCCAGGAGGCCGAGGACACCGGCAGGCACAACCGGCGCCTGGCAGACGAGCTGGCACGGACTGAGGTGGGCACGGCAACGGCACCGCAACGGGAACGGCGGGGACAGCGCGGGCACACGGGGACATGGCGGGGATGGGGGAACCCGACGGGGAAACCAACAGGGAACCAATGGGGAAACCCAACGGGATCCTACTTGGGAACTCAATGGGGAACTCAACATGGAAAGCAATGGGAAAACCAATAGGGTCTGCTGGGAACCCAACTGGGAACCCAACGGGACCCTACTTGGGAAGTCAATGGGGAACCCAGCTGGGAACCCAATGGGGAACCCAACTGGGAACCCAACAGGGACACCAATGGGGAAACCAACAGGGAAACCCAACGGGATCCTACTTGGGAACTCAATGGGGAACCCGATGGGGGATGCAACTGGGAACCCAACTGGGGACCCAACAGGGAACCAAACAGGGAAACCCAACGGGATCCTACTTGGGAACTCAATGGGGAACCCAACTGGGAACCCAATGGGGAAACCAATGGGGAAACCAATGGGGTCTGCTGGGAACCCAACTGGGAAATCAATGGGGAAACCAACAGGAAACCCAACAGGGAACCCAACGAGAACACCCAATGGGATCCTACTGGGGAACCCAACGGGGAACCCAGTGGGGAACCCACCAGGGAAACACAACGGGGCAGGGGGTGCTGGCCCAGGGGGTGCCCGGGAGGTGTTGTGGGGGTGCCCCTGGATCCCAGTGCCCAGGAGGTGTTGTGGGGGTGCCCCTGGATTCCGGGAGGTGTTGTTGGGGTGCCCCTGGATCCCAGTTCCCAGGAGGTGCTGGGTGTGGCAGTGCTGCTGTCCCCCGGTGCCCGGGAGGTGTGGGGGTGCCCG
>NW_020915649.1:0-506 GCF_003984885.1 Neopelma chrysocephalum | reverse complement strand
CCCCCGGCCGGCCGGCGCACCGGCACACGACCGACGGCCCTTTTTGCCCAGAAGGAGGGGCCTGACCCTCCTGCTCTTGCCTGCTATTTGTGCGCCGTGATCGGCTCTATTCGCGCAGCCGGGGCTCCCGGTCCTGGCGCCTTCGGTCTGGAAGGAATCCTCGACCGTATGCAATTTTAGGCCCAGGCGGCCGGCGCACCGGCCCACGAACGACGGCCCGTTTTGGCCAGAAGGAGGGGTCTGATCCTCTGGCTCTCGCCTGCTATTTGTGCGCCGCGATCGGCTGTACGCGCGCATCCTGGGCTCCCGGTCCTGGCGCCTTCGGTCTGGAAGGAATCCTCGACCGTATGCAATTTTAGCCCCAGTCGGCAGGCGCGCGGGCCCGCGAATGACGGCCCTTTTTTGCCCAGAATGAGGGGCCTGACCCTCCGGCTCTCACCTGGCCCTTGTGCGCTGCGATCGGCTCTATGCGCGCAGTTGGGGCTTCCGGTCCTGGCGCCTTCGGT
>NW_020915648.1:0-2035 GCF_003984885.1 Neopelma chrysocephalum | reverse complement strand
TGGGCATCCTGTGACCATAAAAACCTCCAAAACACCAAGATTCAGCCCAGAAAAACCCAAACCACTGAGATTTAGGCAAAACCCCCCCCAGAAACAGCGAGATGAACCTCCCCCCAAACAGCAAGAAGTTGAGATTCAGCCAAAATATATTCCAAACCATGAAGATTCAGTCCAAAAAAACTCTCACAGAATTTTCCTTCTCTGGTCTTTCCCCTCTTGGGTTCGCAGGGTCTGCCCTGTCTGGGATGCTGGGGGTCCCACTTAGGGATGCTGGGAGTGTTGGGGGTCCCAAGGGTCCCTTCTCCTCTGACTCTCGCCTTCGGGGTGCCGTGTTCCCAGACATTCCTC
This sequence comes from Neopelma chrysocephalum, assembly GCF_003984885.1. NCBI lineage: Eukaryota > Metazoa > Chordata > Aves > Passeriformes > Pipridae > Neopelma > Neopelma chrysocephalum. The sequence goes on along the minus strand of NW_020915648.1, from coordinate 1,687 downwards.
CTCTACAGGTTCTCCACTCTCTTGTCCCAGAGATCCCAGAGGTCCCCACTGTCCAGGTTTCCCCTTCTCCACGCCCCCCATTTCAGGCTCCCGGGAGTCCTGGGGCTCATCCCTCTCCATGCTCCCCCCCCAGGCTGCCGGGGGTCCCCCAGCTCCGACATCGCCCCGCTCCGCCCTCCACACTCGGCAGCTCCCGGGCTCCACACCCACCCCCGGCACTCCGGGCGGGGTCCAAAACCGCTGTGTCCCCCCCGCCAGCACTGGGCTGACAATGGAGCCGGTGGGGCCTGACCCAGCAACACCAACCCCCACTGCAGGGGGGGACCCGCATCCCCCCACCCACCGCCGGGGCTCTGCCGCCAACCCAGCCCGGCACCCCCAAAAAACACCTCCCACCCACCCCCAACAGCCCCCAAGGGCACAGCCCTGCACAAGGGCCGGCTGTGCCCAAGGCAACCAAACAGCCCCACAGGTGGGGGGACACCAGAGGCTGCCCCAGGGCAACGAGAGCAGGGAGCAGATCGGGCCCCCTGACACGTGGGCGGGCTCTGGGTTCAGCCTGACCAGGGGCAATTTGGCACCAACAGCACGGCCCCGACTGATGGCTCAGCACAGGGGCCCGAACTCCCCCCTCTCCAGGCTCTCGGGGCTCTCGCAGCTCCCCCCTCTCTCCAGCCTCCTCCACTCTCCAGGGATCAAGACATGGGGACACAGAGGGACCCCCACGGCAATCCTGCTCCTGGTCCCCCCCCTCCCCTTAGCCCCCCTCTCCCACCTCTTTCCTGGGCTGTTCCCTGGTGTGGATGCGCTGGTGACGGATCAGGTGGGACCTCTGTCTGAAGCTCTTCTCACATTCCCGACACATATAGGGCCGTTCCCCAGTGTGGATGTGGCTGTGCCGGATCAGGTGGGAGGTTTGGCTGAAGCTCTTCCCACAATCCCCACACGTGTAGGGACGTTCCCCAGTGTGGATGTGCTGGTGTCGGATGAGGTCGGTGCTCTGCCTGAAGCTCTTCCCACATTCCAAGCACCTGAAGGGCTTCTCGCTGCTGGGAGGCTGCTCAGGGACCACCAGGTCAGAGCTCTGCCTCAAGCTCTGGCCGCCTTCCCGGCACAGGCTGGGTCTTTCCTCCTCAGAGCACCCTGGGCTGGCTTTGGAGCCCCTCCTGCGGGAGGATCTCCGGCCCTTTTCCTCCCCGCTGCCTTCCTGCACCGTGGAGCCCTTCAAAACGGCCTCTCCCACCAGGGTCTGCCGGGGGGATTTGTCCTCCGGGCTCTCCGTCCTCAGCTCGGGGCCTGGGGCAGGAAGCAAGAAGGACAGGGAGGGGATTTGCCTCCGGCCCACAGGGAAGGCCAAGGACATCCCCCCAACTCCGGCCCCGGCAGGACGGCGGCGGCAGCGGGGTTGTCCTGCAGCCGGGGGCCATGCTGGGCTGCCAGAGCCAGCACAACACCCGCCCAAAGGGCCACTGACTTCCTCCTCACCTGCCTGGGGGGCCAAAGGCATCTTCCTCTTCCTCACAGCCTCCTCCTCCATCCACCCAAGCTTTGGGAAGGACAAATCCTGATGGGAGAGAAAACAAGGGCTGAGCGTGTTGGCTTGGGGGTTCCTCCTGCCCAAGTCCATCTCTAGAACTCACTGGGCATCCTGTGACCATAAAAACCTCCAAAACACCAAGATTCAGCC
>NW_020915647.1:0-845 GCF_003984885.1 Neopelma chrysocephalum | reverse complement strand
CCACTCAGGAAGGGACACTCCCACTTCATGACAGGGACACGCCCACTCGGGGAGGGACACGCCTACTTTGGGACAGGGACACGCCCACTTTGGGATAGAGACACGCCCAGTTGTGTGTAGGCCACACCCACTCGGAGGTACACGCCCACTCAGGAAGGGACACTCCCACTTTGGGACAGGGACACGCCTGCTTTGGGTCAGGGACATGCCCACTTGTGTGTAGGCCACGCCCACTCAGGGAGAGACACGCCCACTCAGGAAGGGACACTCCCACTTTGGGACACACCCACTCAGGGAGGGACACGCCTGCTTTGGGACAGGGACACGCCCAGTTGTGTGTAGGCCACACCCACTTGGGGAAGGACACACCTGCTTTGAGATAGGGACACGCCCACTCAGGGAGGGACACACCCCCTGTGGGACAGGGACACGCCCACTTTGGGATCTGGGAATTAAACCACACCCCCGCAATGGGCATGTCCCCTTCCAGGCCACGCCCCCTTTAGCCCCACCCACCCACACCCCACCTACAGAAGCACCGCCCATTGCTTTGCCACGCCCACCAAGCTGGTCCCGCCCCCTCATGCTCAGACCACGCCCCCTCCATAAAGCTCGTGTGAAACACACGTGGGCGGAGCTTCTTTCTGGGGTCACCTGGGGGGTCATTTGGGGGTCACTGAGGGGTCATTTGGGGGTCACTGAGGGGGTCACCTGGGGGTCATCTCTGAGGTCACCTGGGGGTCACCCCGGGGTCATTTGGAGGGTCACCGGTGGGGTCACCCCCCCCGCCCCTCCCCCACAGCCGCGGGTGCCGTTAGTCCAGTTTTTATTGCCCGGGACCCCCC
>NW_020915646.1:0-452 GCF_003984885.1 Neopelma chrysocephalum | reverse complement strand
CACACTACTCTGCCAGGTCCTGTGGCTGAGGGAAACCAGATCGCCGACCATCTGGCAGGTATGGCTGTTACCCCTAATCTATATCAACAAGCGAAAATCTCTCATGAATTTTTCCACCAGAATGCGCGATCGCTAAAGAAACAATTTGGCCTTAAAATAACACAGGCGAAAGAAATTCTAAAAACATGCCCCGACTGCCAAAAAATTGCCCCACTGGTTCCAGAGGGGACAAATCCCAGGGGGCTGACAGCATTAGAAATTTGGCAGTCAGATGTCACCCATGTGCAAGAATTCGGCAAACTAAAATATGTTCATGTATCTGTTGATACATTTTCAAAAATGATTGTGGCCACCGCACATTCTGGTGAAAAAAGTAAAGACGTCAGAAAACATTTCTTGTCTGCTTTTGCTAGGATGGGAGTCCCCAAACAAATTAAAACTGATATGGACCA
>NW_020915645.1:0-569 GCF_003984885.1 Neopelma chrysocephalum | reverse complement strand
TTGGTGTGGCCTGGGCGAACTTCCGGTCCGGGGCCGCCATCTTTGTGTACGCCCTTGGAGGACTTCCGGTAAGAGCGCCGCCATCTCTGTGGTTGGCCTCGCAGGGAAGACTTCCGGTCCAGGACGCCGCCATCTTGGCTGGTGCGCCGTCCAAAACAGTCCGGTCGCTCTCTACTTCCGGTGCCCCCCGGACAACGTCCCTCACTAATTTCTGCGCTTTCGCCCGCAAAATCTTCATCTTATTCCCCCCGCACGCACCCCGGGAGAGACGGGAGACCACGGGGCCCGTCGCGCCGCGGGAACCGGCCCTTAAGTGGAGCAGGGAGCGCCGCAGCGGCACGAGAGCCACTGCGCATGCGTCGCCGGGCCCGCGCCTGGCCGCCCTTGCTGACCACGTGATCGCCGGCGTCTCGCTAACGACTGCGCATGCGCCGACGCCGCCATCTTGCCTGCCCGCCCGGACATTTCGCGGCTCGCCCGCCGCCGCTTTTTCGGCTCCCGGGGCTTCCCCCACCCACCCACCCACCTTTTGGGGGCCGCTTCTCACATTTTAGGGGTGACCCCCCCCC
>NW_020915644.1:0-405 GCF_003984885.1 Neopelma chrysocephalum | reverse complement strand
ACTTCATGGCACAAGCTAATTGTAAGGTCCATTGTGCTTTTTAGCAAGTCAGCCTGATATCCCCTATTATCAGAGCTGAGTTCCTTCTTGGTTTTGCTACATATTGCAAGATAGATACGTCTACCCTTGAAACACAATGGGAGAGGTCGTCCATAGGGGTGAGAAAGATGATGATGAGAGGAAGATTGTGTGGGCAGGGGTGGCTCGCCCCTTGCCCTACAGCAGGGCATGCGCAGACTGTTGCTCTCAGGTGATGAACAGGCGGGGTTTGGCTGCCACTCAGGCATCACCTTATACTGTGTCCTGGCCCTACGTGGTGTAATGTAGAGCTGCTCAAATGGGGTGTCAGGACTGCTGGGGTGAGCGATGCTCATCCTTCACTCGAGACTGTTGCTCCGTGGGGAC
>NW_020915643.1:0-353 GCF_003984885.1 Neopelma chrysocephalum | reverse complement strand
GACGAAGACGAGGAGGGGGTGGGTGCCAGGGATGGGGCTGACCTGGGGGGAGAGGGGATGTCAGCCTGGCCCCAGGGCTGGGCAGACGTGGAGGGGGCCCATGGGGGTCCCGGGGGGGTCCCAGAGGTGCAGGGGGGTCGTGGCTCACCCGCAGCGCCTGCCCCTCAGGGGTGGTGAACACTTGGGGGGTCTCCTCCACCGGTGTCCCACCGTTGTCCCTCTGGCTGTCCTGCCTCTCCTGGGACCCCCACACCGGCTCAGGGGGGCCGGGTGGGGAGTGGGGGGGCACAACCCCTGCCCCGGGAGCCCCCCCAGGACCCCACTCACCAGCAGGACGGGGTAGATGGAGGCGG
>NW_020915642.1:0-1313 GCF_003984885.1 Neopelma chrysocephalum | reverse complement strand
CGGCGAACTGGCCTACGAACAACGGCCCTTTTTGCCCAGAAGGGGGGACCTGACCCTCCGGCTCTCAGCTGCTATTTGTGTGCCACGATCTGTTCTACGCGCGCAGCTGGGGCTCCCGGTCCTCGCGCCTTCGGTCTGGAAGGAATCCTCGACCGTATGCAATTTTAGCCTCCGGCCTGGCGACGCATTTGCACACGAACGACGGCCCTTTTTGCCCAGAAGGAGGGGCCTGACCCTCTGGCTCTCGCCTGCCCCTTGTGCGCCGCGATCTGCTCTACGCGCGCAGCAGCGACTCTCGATCCTGGCGCCTTCGGTATGGAAGTAATCCTCGACCGTATGCAATTTTAGTCACCGGCCGGCGCACCGGCCTACGAACGGCGGCCCTTTTTGCCCAGAAGGAGTGGCCTGACCCTCCGGTTCCCAAGTCCTATTTGTGCGACGCGATTGGCTCGACGCGCGCATCCGGGGTCCCGGTCCTGGCGCCTTCGGTTTGGAAGGAATCCTCGACCGTATGCAATTTTAGGCCCCGACAGGCAGGCGCGCGGGCCAGCCAACGATGGCCCTTTTTGCCCAGAAGGAGGGGCCTGACCCTCCGGCTCTTGCCTGCTATTTGTGCGCTGCGATCGTCTCTACGCGCGCAGCCGGGGCTCCCGGTCCTGGCGCCTTCGGTCTGGAAGGAATCCTCGACCCTATGCAATTTTAACCCCGGTCGGCCGGCGCGCGGGCCCACGAACGATGGCCCTTTTAAGCAGAAGGAGGGGCTTGACCCTCCGGCTCTAGCCTTCTATTTGTGCGCCGCGATCGGCTCTATTCGTGTAGCCAGGGCTCCCGGTCCTGGCGCCTTCGGTCTGGAAGGAAACCTCGACCGTATGCAATTTTAGCCCCCCGCCGGCAGGGGCACCGGCCCACGAACGACGGCCCTTTTTTCCCAGAAGGTGGGACCTGACCCTCTGGCTCTCGCCTGCTATTTGCGCGCCGCGATCGGCTCTACGCGCGCATCCGGGGTCCTGGTCCTGGCGCCTTCGGTCTGGAAGGCATCCTCGACCGTATACAATTTTAGCCCCAGACTGGCAGGCGTGCCGGCCAGCCAATGACGGCCCTTTTTTCCCAGAAAGAGGGGCCTCACCCTCCGGCTCTCGCCTGCCCCTTGTGCGCACCGATCGGCTCTACGCGTGCAGCCGGGGCTCCCAATCCTAGCGCCTTCGGTCTGGAAGGAAAACTCGACGGTATGGAATTTTAGCCCCCGGCCGGCCGGCGCACCGGCCCACTAAGGACCGCCCATTTTGCCCAGCAGGAGGGGCCTGACCCTCCGG
>NW_020915641.1:0-1646 GCF_003984885.1 Neopelma chrysocephalum | reverse complement strand
CCCCCCCCCGGCGGGCCCGGCCGGTGGTACGGTCCGCCCCGGGGGCAGCGCGATGGACGCGACCATTCGCGGCGCGGTTGGGGGGGGGGAAACGATGAGGAGGTGGAGGAGGAAGGGTTGCATGGAGACCTCGCAGGATCTGAAGGGGCCTCCAAGGAAGCCGCAGGGTCTCCCCCTCTTCAGAAATTCTCTTCAGGAATTGGAGTGACAGGACAAGGAACAACGAGTACAAATAGATGGGAAGTTTAGGTTTGATATTAATAAGACACTGCTACCTGTGAGAGTGGTGAGGCACTGGCTGCTCAGCGAGGCTGTGGATGCCCCAGCCCTGACAGTGTTAAAACCCGTCAGCGACCTGCTCTAGTGTGATGTGTCCCTGCTCTCCTACAACATCCCCCTCTTCCGTTATAGCCCGTGGTACAGCCCGCTTCACACCCATACACACCCACCCATCTCGGGTGTTGGTACGGCCCAGGGGCGGCTCGCCCTGCCCTGAGAGGGCACCGAGCGTCCCCAGCCCTGCCTTGGTACGGCCCGGCGCCCCCCGGTCGCTGCCGCGCACTTGGACTGGCCCCGCGGCCGCACGTGCACGCGGAGCTTTCCACGCCAGCAACTCCCCCCCCGCATGGCGGCAGTGGTACAGCCCGCCCGGGGCTTCCCACGGGTTCCGCTTCCCTGGGACCGGGACCTGGATCTGGGCCGGGAGCACCCCCAGGGGCACTACCGCGGCCTGTCCCTCAGGGCTACGACGGCAGCAAGGACAGGCTGAGCTCCCACGCACACCCCGCCAAGACCTGCCCCTTAGAGCAGCCCTGTGGCCCGGGCAGGCCGCGCTCTCAGCTCCCCGTGCCCCGGGCGGGAATCTCCGAACCCCGACCCGACCCGACCCCCCCTTCACAGCCCCTCATCGCCGCCGCATGGCGGGGACGCCGAGTGCGCACGCGCAGCACCTCCGAGGCGCGGCGCTCTGCGCAGGCGCAATGAGTCCGCCGAGGCACATTTTCGCAGCGGGCCGGGACTAATGTCGCGCCTGGGGGGGGTGTTTGCTGCAAGTGCGCATGCGCAGGAGGAGGAAACACCGCGTGTTCGAATCCTGCGATGGAAGAGCCGCGGGTTCGAGTCCGGCCCCCGGTCCCGACCCTGTCATCGCCCCCCTCACAATTTTTATGGCTCTGTGTGCTCGGCATCGGTGAGGCTGCACCTAGATGAGGCTCCTCACTTCAAAAAGGACGTTGAGGTGCTTGAGCACCTTCAGCGAAGGCTCGTGAAAGGGCCAGAGAATGTGTCCAATGAGGGACAGCCGGGTTTGGTTAGTCTGGAGAAGAGGAGGCTCAAAGGGGGACTCAACACTCTCTACAACTCCCTGAAAGGAGGGTGCGGTGAGGTGGGGGCCAGTCTCTTCCACCACCGTTAGTGAGAAGACTGAGCTCAGTGAGAGGAGCTGAGGAAATGGCCTCAGGGTGAGACGGGAGATTCAGATTAGATATCAGCAAAAATCCTTTCATCATTGGAGTGGTCAGGGAGATTCATATCAGATATCAGCAGAAATCCTTTCACCATTCAGTTTGTCATGCACTGGAAGGGGCTGTGCAGGGAGCTGGTGGAGTCACCACCCCTGGAGGCTGATGTGGTTTAGTGGTTTAGGG